>NC_080719.1:4832500-4850000 GCF_019097595.1 Hemibagrus wyckioides
TCTCTGTTTTTATGGATTTAAGGTCTAGATCACGATCCAGATCTCGCTCTCGCTCTGCTTCTCATCCCAGGAGCAGGTACGATAAACCAAAACACACCGACAAAACACTCCCTGAAATGATTCTTTATTGTTTACGATGACTGCGTCTTTCCCTAATTGTCTTTATTTTGTGTGCGATCTTTTTTAAACTGTAGATCCGGCTCTGTTGGGAGATCCAGGTCTAGATCTGCAGCCAGGAGGTAAACATTCACACCCCCACACACACTGAAATATTATCAAGGCATTTGTGTTGCTTTTCTTTATCTGTATCTGGGCTTTAAGCTTAAAGCTGTGATGGCTCTGATGGTCAACCTCTGCATGCTAGATGATAATAAAGAGCAGTTTTTAGACACTTGGACTCCAGGGAATATAACTGCTTAAATGTTACAAGCATGACTTCTGTTTTTGAAGAAATATTGACCTTTTCCTTGTCCTACTTTGCAGTAAACACAAACACAAAGAGCTTGTCATAATTCCTCAGTGATTCCAGATAAACAGTGAAATAAGAGCGGTTCATTATCCTTGAATACAGATAAACAAAGAATACTCAAAGGTTAATGTTAATCAGACTCAGACAAACGTGTGTGTGTGTGTGTGTGTGTGTGTGTGTTTATCTGCCTGATTTTTCTCTTGCGTATGAGGAAAGGCTGAGAATTAAGCCAGATCAGCAATCTGATAAAACCACACACACCCACACACACACACATTTAAGCTTTACTGTTAGATAGCTGTGCTGTTTTAAAAGCCAGTTGTTCAACATCAGCAAAGGTCACTCCGTTTATCGCTGCCATTATAGTGGGTACAAACTGTTCCTGTAACTGTAAAGAAGTTAATAATAATAATAATAAGCATCATCACCATCATAAAAATGCAGCAAACTACAAAAACTACCTGCAGTGTCGTCTGTTCCATGGCTTTCACACACACACACACACACACTTTTTTTTAAATGATGTTGAATAACGTGTTCTAATTAGTTTTCTATTAGTTTTTAGATTATGTGCGGTGCATTCCGATAAAAACCGAACACATACATACTGTACGCTATATTGGCAAAAGTTTTGGGACACCCCTCCAAATCATTGAATTCAGGTGTTTTCCAATCACTTACCTAATCACTTAAGCACCTAGGCGTTCAGACTGCTTCTGCAAACATTTGTGAAAGAATGGGTCGCCCTCAGGAGCTCAGTGAATTCAAGTGTGACAGGTTGCCATGTCCATCCATGAAATTTCCTCAATACCAAATATTCCACGCTCAACTGTTAGTGGTATTATAACAAAGTGGAAGTAATTGGGAACAACAGCGACTCAGCCATGTAAAATCAGAGAAGAGGGGTCAGTGCATGCTGAGGCGAACAGTGCGCAGAAGTCGCCAACTTTCCGTGGCTACAGACCTCCAAACTCCTTCAGGTTATCTCAAGAACAGTGTGTAGAGAGCTTCATGGAATGGGTTTTCATGGCAGAGTAGCTGCATCCAAGTCTTGCATCACCAAGTGCAATGCAAAGCATCGGATATAGTGGTGTAAAGCATGCCGCCACTTTCTCTGGAGTGACCAATCGCGCTTCTCTGTCTGGCGAGCCGATGGCTCTATATCTATATTTGGTCAGATCATCTGTAATGCATGGCACACTTTATTATCTTGCATGGGCCAGAGGCTGTGCCTGTTAGGGATAAGGACAGAAAAATAAAACCGCTTGAGTAATTTCCCAGTAAAGTGAATTTAAGAAAAATGAATAAATAAAAATAAATTAAAGGCTAAAGGAGCGTTTCTGTTTTAATCTCAGCCTTTGCAAATCTAGAGCATCACCTCAGAAACAAAGCTAGGTTTCCTTTTTCCACTCAGAGGTTGGGTTTAGAGTTGATTTGGTTATTTATTTATTTATTTTTTCTCTTGTACATGTACCCGAAATCAACACTCTGTTCTTGTAATAATTATCTCATGTTGTTTTCTTCTTCTTCTTCTTCTTCTTCTTCTTCTTCTTCTTCTTCCTCCAGTTACAGTCGCTCTCCTTCCCAAACCCCTGGCAGAAGCAAGAGCCCGGTTCGTGACGACTGAGGATCCATTAGCTGTTTATTTCTCTCTATCTAGATTTGTTTGCATCTCAGTTTGGAATTGATTTCTTCACTCTCCTTTGTTCACCTGACCAAAATGGTCAGTATTTACCGCAGTCCAGGTAAATCTGATACAGAAAGAAATTAATTGTTGTCATTTTCGATAGTTGAGCTATTAGGAAATGACCTTTTGTGTTGTGTGTTTTGTTTATAGAAGTAATTTTATCATTGTGTATTTCTCATGGAATACAGTAGATGCTGTTTGTTTTCTGTATACACAGGTTTGGAATTTTTCTTTTTTAATAAATGTGCTTATTAAATTAAGTTCACGTTCACACACACACAAAAAAAAAAAAAGAAAACGCACCCTGGTCAGTTCTTTTCAGAGCATCGATCTGATTCCTGCCCACAGGTGGAGCTGTGGTGTCGGCTTTAAACAACAGAGTCGCATGAAATATCTCTCCGTGGGTTGGTGCAGCTGCCTTCAGTTTTTTTCGCCTACACAAATACCTAGGAATATATATTTTTTTCTTTTTTCTTTTCAGTGACCGTCTCCATGATGTCAGGTCTGCATGCTGGATTGTTATTGATTCCTTTGTTTATATAAGTCGTGCATTATAAAGAAAATTGCTAACGTTATTGTCACAGATGTGCACAAGTCAAAGAACAGGAAATGGAAAAAAAAAAAAAGGTCATCCTTGTTAAATGTGTCGCAAGTTGCAGGTGAAACGAGCGTAGCTAGGTGGAGTGTGTGTGGTGTGTGTGTTTTGATCTTGATAAGGTGTGAACTACATTAGCAAAGTGGAGCATCTGTCAGCCTGTGGTGTGTGGCACAACATCTGCTTAAAGAGGTGTGTGTGTGTGTTTCTTCTCTACCTTTTCTTCCTTCTTTTCTCACCTCATCCCCATTGCTGCTGTCTCTCAGTTGGCATAGAGGAAAAAAAGGGTTGAGTCAATGCAGCTGCGCTCTTTTTTATTTATTTATTTTTTTATATATATATATATATATATATATATATATATATATATATATATATATATATATATATATATATATATATATATATATATATATATATATATATATATAATGTGTAAAATAAATTTTAATCTCTATCATGATGCTAAACCACAGAGACAGCCTGCGTTCTTTTAATAGCCCCATTAGCTGAAGGCAAAATGTCAGCCACCTAATGTGATCCGAGCCGTGCACGGATCAGAGCTGATGCGACTCTGATGGAGAAACAGCAGGGCAGATACGGCCTTTCCGAGGCGCACAAGCATGGAAACGATTACGGGCGGCGTTTTTATTTAATGAATCGGGGTCGTTCATTCATTTAGGGGCATTATGGTTAAATGTATATCCGGATATCACATGAAAAGGGTTGTTTACAGAGCTAATGAGATTTTGATCTTCTGACCGCCATTGCCCGGCTCCAGTTCTCAGTATTATGACTAGTATGTCATAGGAATATTGTGATAAGGTCATAGAAGTGACACTGTTTCCTTCAGAGCTTGCAATAACAAGCTGCTTAATATTTGCGTTACTGTCTCTTTTAAATAATTGAGGAAGACTAAACTTACATACGAGTTATGAGTAATATAATTACTAGCTTTTCCCAGTCCTATGGTTTCTGTTGCCCAGAAACTGACAAGACTAAAAAGTGGAAGCTAATGAAATGTAATAACATACGGCGAAGATAGTTATTGAAGTGCATTAGTAAAGATATGGAGGTACGAACAAGTATATTAATATGCGCTAACAATATTTATAATAACATCCTCACATCACACATGAAAAAATAATATTCCAGTCTGGCTAGTCTATATATTAATTTTCTTGCTCTCTCTCTCTCTCTCTCTCGCTCTCTCTCTTCATATACATATATAATTTATATATATAACTTTTTTTTAAATTTTATATAACTGTTAAATGAGAGTTAGCAGGAGACAGAGTTGTGTGATGGGTTTGCACTGGGTTTCATCAGTTTTTCCACACACCAGTGTTTAAACGCTCATTGCTCATCCATGTACACTAATTCAGAGCAAGTGGTGTGTGAGAATCGAGGTGTGAACCAAATTGCATCTATATATATATATATATAAGTGGTGAAGGGTCTGAGTTGTTGATCAGGGTTCAAGCCCCAGCACCACCAAGCTGCAGCTGTTGGGTTATAGTTACAGCATACAGACGTGAAACATCATCACCTTTGTTCAGCTACACGGTTGTGGCAAGAAATAAAGTGTGATGACTCTTTAGTAATATATTTCACTCTTATACATAACATTTACATATCTGGCATTTAGCAGACGCCCTTATCCAGAGCCACTTACATTTATCTCATTTATAAAACTGAGCAATTGATGGTTAAGGGCCTTGCTTAGGGCCACAGCAGCGGTAATTTGACAGACCCGGGATACAACCTTTCATTCAGTAGGCCAACACCTTAACCACTATGCTGCCACATGCCCATGTACCATATAAGTATCTCTGTCACTTTTTAAATACAGGATTTAGTATGGTTCCACTATAATCTATAGAAAAGTTTAGCATGAAGAGCTCCACGTAGAATATCTTTGGGATCCCAGGAATCATCGAAGAAGGCTTATTTTTTTCGTGCATATTGACTGATCCCAATGTACAGCTGCTTGGAGATGTTGGAGGGTAGGCCATACAGACCTGGCTAATAATAAACATGCTACCAGTACCAATTTATTTAGACTGCTGGTGGAACCAAATATGACGATGCCTTAAAGGGGACCTTTACCCTGAAGTACATGAACACTGTTCACATTGAGATGTTTGTGATGTGTTGAGTGATTCCAGTGCAAAGTTCTTGTTGATGCTGTACTTCACAGCAGCGATCTCACAGGGGACATTGTTATTGCTAGAGCGGTTCCAGTACAGCCCCCGCATGAGTTTTTTTTGTGATTGTTGCTGCCAAAAATGCTTGATTTTGCACTTTTTTTTCTTTAAAATTTGTGATGCAACTTGCTGAGATTTTGAGGGAATTAGTGAAATCACAAGCACCGGATTCTTCTTTTAAACTCCAGTGAAGACACTCTATGAGTGACGTGAGGACGTTCTATGACACACACGAATGGATGAGGGAATTGGTTGAATGCATGGTGTGATGATGTCACATGACATGCCTTGGCCCAAATCGGTGGAAAATCTGCAGTAATTTAGGAAAATTGCCAGGTCCTCAGAGTTCTGCAATCATAAAAATAGCAAAAGCATGTAGAGACTGTCCACTGGAACTTAATAAGAGATAATATTCTCAAGCATTTGAGATAATGTTCAGTCTCCTAAAAGTAAAAGAGCTTCTTTTGTCACTCACCGTTTTCCAGCATCATCAGATTTAATTAGAAATCCAGCAAAGAACAGAAGTTGGCAACTTTCTGCAGAGTCAGTAGTTACAGACCTCCAAACTTCGTGTGGCCTTCAGATTAGCTCAGAGACAGTGCGTAGAGAGCTTCATGGAATGGGTTTTCATGGCTGAGCAGCTGCATCCAAGCCTGACATCACCAAGTGCAATGAAAGCATCGGATTTGAAAGTGACGAATCGCGCTTCTCTGTCTGGCAACCAGATGGACGAGTCTGGGTTTGGTGGTTGCCAGGGGAACAGGACTTACCTGACTGCATTGTGTCAAGTGTAAAGTTTGGTGCAGGGGGGAATATTGAGTGGGGTTGTTTTTCAGGGGTTGGGCTTGACCCCAGTGAAAGGAACTCATAATGCTTCAGCATACCGACACATTTTGGACAATTTCATGCTCCCAACTTCATATGAACAGTTTGGAGATGGCCCCTTCCTGTTATGCACAAAGCAAGGTCCATAAAGATATGGATGAGCAAGTTTGGTGTGGGGGAACTTGACTGACCTGCACAGAGTCCTGACCTCAACCTGATAGAACACCTTTGGGATGAATTACAGCAGAGACAGCGAGTCAGGCCTTCTCGCCCAACTCACAAATGCGCTTCTAGAGGAGTGGTCAAAATTTCCCATAAACACACTCCTAAACCTTGTGGAAAGCCTTCCCAGAAGAGTTGAAGCTGTTATAGCTGCGAAGGGTGGGACAACTCCATAATAGACCCTGTAGATTAAAAAATTGGATGTCATTAAAGTTCATGTGCATGTAAAGGCAGATTTTAGCCAATATAGTGTAAGTTGATGGCTGTAATAATACGAAGGTTTACACGTTGTAAGCTGATGTGTGTTTAAGCAGAGTGTGATAAGTAGGTCTGGACAGACTGAAAAGACTAAAGCGCTGCTGCATCACTCTGTTTAGGTTAAGGTCAAGATCAGTGCACAGCTGTTTGAAGGGAGTCAGGTGACATTGTGTGTAATGTAGGAAAGTGAAAATAGACCAAAGAACTGGGATTTATGCATGTATATACAGCTCTGGAAAAAAAATAAGAGACCACTGCCCAATCTCCAGATTTGAACCCTACTGAAAACCTCTGGAATGTCATCAAGAGGAAGATGGATGGTCACAAACCATCAAGCAAAGCTGAGCTGTTTGCTTTTTGGCAAAAAGAGTGGTATCAAGTTCCCCAACAGCAATGTGAAAGACTGGTGGAGAGCATGGAGCCAAAATGCATGCAAATCAGGGTTATTCCACCAAATACTGATTTCTTAATGTTATTTAGCCAAAGCATTAACACAATTTGTTTACAAATGATTTGCATTTTGTTTTATTTGAGTTCTTAAAGCTCTGCAGATACTGCATGATCTTGGGTTATTTTGATGTGTTGTCATTTCCTTTAAATCTACACTCTAAATAACAATAGTTATATTTGGAATTCAGGAGAAATATTGTCAGGAGTTCAGAAATAATGAAACTAAACTGTTCATCTCACCAATACAGGAACCTGGAAGAAAAAACATAAGAAACTGATTATTTTGCAGTGGTCTCCCCCCCCCCCCCCCCCCCCCCCCCAGAGCTGTATGTATGTATTTATTTATTTAGGGTTAAAATATCAACAGCGCTCACATAGACGATTTAAGCTACTGTTAAAGAGTCCAACATGCCTCACATACTCTACAATAATCACGAAACAAGGTTGCAGTTCACAGTATAATGCAAAGCTCTAGCACACTCAGGATTCCTGACTGTTATCTGAGGAGTCGAATCAGGTTTGCTGAACTGCCCCGTTTCAAGGTTACTTCTTTCATCTCGACTACAAAACGAGACCTTTGGCTTAGAGCAGTGCGTCAGCTGTTACAAAATTATCTATGGAGGGGAGAAGAAAAAAACCCCTCAGGGTCGCAGAAGTATCAGGAAGTGAGCTGAATACCTTCTGCATATCACAGCAAGGTACAAACCACAGCTGGACCTTTTAAGCCTTTTGCTCATATACCATGCTGTTATTCTGTGCTCATTGAAAGGGGGGGGGGACCCACGAAGACGAACGAGAATAAAAAACTTTTTCTGCATCTAGATGCACTGCGCATTTTCCTTTCGACAGCTGTAACATACTGACATGATTAATTCGAGTAGGTCTGTTAGAGACGGCAAAATGCAAAGGAAATATGAGGTCCCCACAGAGCTAAGAGCAAAACCTCATGCTAATTAGGGTTTGGCATTTTTAGATGTATACAGTGACTAGCATGATGCGTGTTGAGAGCTTCCTTAAAGCCTGTTTTATTGATTTATTCAGTCTTTGCATAGCTTCACCCTCGAACAGACCCCCGGGGCTTTTGTGAGAGAAAATTCACTCTTAAAATTGTGCAACAGTGAGCTACGTAGCGCTGGTTCAAGGTGCTTCGGTAATGATGACTGCATTATTCAAATGTATGCGACGCTGACATTTTCCATCCTCGCTGTGTGACAAATTAAAAAGCAGCACCAGGTACCAGTGCCTCTGTTGGACTACAGCAGATCTGGAGAGCTGAGTGTTTAGGGTGGTGTAAGCGTGACGTGTGTATTGCATGCTAAAGATTTGACGGATGTGCGTAAATGACAGGTGAGTAAGTGGACGTCGTTCTCTCGGGTAGATTTCATCCTGTTAAGTCTTTAATGTCCTTGCGTCGTTGGCTAAACCGTTATTAAATGCCTCGAAAGTCATGATTGCCTGAATGGCAATTACAGCACAGGTCCCACCGGTGCCGATGTGCGCCGGCAATCTATTAAAAAGCAAATGAGTCCATCAGAATTACAACCAGGGGTCCAATACGTCAATTTAATCTCCGATCATATGAGCGCCACTTCATTTCCGATGCAGATTATTGTGCATTTTAGCCCAGGGCTTATAGAAAGTGTGATGAAAAATGGCACTGTAGTATAGAGATATATGTATAACTTACAGGAAATGTAACCTTCTATTCTGTATCTGGATGCTGTTTGCCACCACGAGTTGTATATACTCACTGTCCACTTTAATAGGAACACACACCCCTGCACATTCCTGTCAGCCAATCACGTGACATTGGCACAATTTAAATAAAAAAAAAAAAATCAGGTCAACGTTCACACGTCTGTAGAGTTTACATAAAATGATGCGGAAAACGGAAAAAAATCGAATGGGGAGTTTACGCTTTTATTTATTTTTTTGTTTCTGTTTAAATAAAATAGGTTTTCATACCTTGAATATTTAATTTTTGTGATTTTTGGATGGAAAAAAAAGAATAAAAAATATATATGAATTAATTATAAATCAACAGTTAACATATTTATAAAAATTTAAATTTATATAAAATTAATGGACAATTTTTCCCCCCAGAAAGGTGCATGTTGTGCATGTTTTTATGTTGTTCACTTTATATCTCCTTACCTATGACAGGTGAAGGAGTAACAGTGATTATCTCGTTACAGTGCAGTGTCATTCAGCAAGTGGACAGTCAGTCCTTAAAGTTGATGTGTTGGAAGCAGGTAACGTGGACAAGCCTAAGGAGCAGAGCGACTTTTACAAGGTCCAGATTGTGATGGTTAGACGACTGGGTTTGAGCATCTCCGAAACAGCAGGACTTGTGGGGGTGCGCAGACAACAACGTCATGGGCTCCCAAGGCTCGTCCCATATGGTCTGATCCCAGGGAGAAGAGCTATTGTAGCACAAATTGCTGCAAAAGTTAATGCTGGTTCTAGAAAGTGTCACAGCATTACAGCTTGCTGTGAATGAAGCTGCGTAGCTGCAGACCAGTCAGAATCCCCATGCTTGACCCCTGTACACACTTGAAATCAAGCACCTACAATGGGCACATGAACATCAGGACCGTAGGGCATTGGAAGAAGGTGGTCCGCTCTGATGAATCATGTTCTCTTTTACATCCTGGTGAGTGTGTGTCGCTAATTTGGGAAAGATATGGCAGCATGATACACTACAGGAAGAAGACGGCGGCAGTGTAATCCTCTGGGTAATGTTCAGCTCAGGTCCTAGCATTCATGTGGATGCTACTTTGACATGTACCACCTTCGTAAACAATGTTGCAGACTAAGTACACCTCTTCATGGCAATGGTATTCCCTAATGGGGGCAGTGGTAACTCAAGTGGTTAAGGCTCTGGGTTGTTGATTGGAAGGTTGGGGTTCAAGCCCTAGCACTGCCAAGCTGCCACTGTTGGGCAATTGAGCAACCCTCTCTGCTCCAGGGGTACTGTATCATAGCTGCCCCTGCACTCTGACCCCACCTTCCTCAGCTGGGATATGTGAAGAAAAGAATTCCACTGTGCCGTAATGTACAGTATGTCTTCTTCTAATGACAGTGGTCATCAGGATAATGCTCCCTGCCACAATGCAAAAAAAATGTTCATTTATTGTTTGAAGAACAATGTAAAGCCTTCAGATTTCCCAGATATCAATCCGATCGAGCATCTGTAGGATGTGCCAGACAAACAAGTCTGATCCACGGACGACTTAAAGGATCTGCTGCTAATGTCTTGGTGCCAGATGCACACCTTTTAGAGGTCGTGTGGAGTCCACGCCTCAGCAGGTCAAAGTTGTTTTAGTGGCACAGGGAGGACTTACGCTTTATTAGACAGGTGGCTTTAACGTTATGGCCAATTTTTAAACCTCGGATTAAAATTTAATCAGCACTTGGAATTTAACTGAATAGTAGTAATGAATCACGAAGGATTCAACTTTGCTGTTCTTCTTAGTTCCAGTGTTTTCTATTTGATGGTCTCGTTCATTCGTGTCCACATTGTCTAGTTGAGTTTCCAACTAATTTGTCAAGCTTGACACAAATGACTATGAATCTAGCTAGCATTAGTGCTTCATGTGCTATTAAATCACAATTTGGTGCCCGATTCAAATGTCCGCAGAACATAAAATGGTCCTCGGCGGTCCGTTCTCTTAGAATAAAATAGGAATAACAGCACTGTGGGAGAATATTGTAATACTGCATTAGCCGTGCATTAAAGTCTGTGAAAGGAGACCTTCCTGGCAGGAGGGCGGTGGAAAAAAAAAAAAAAAACACTTTAAAATACATCCAGATATGCAAAAAGATATGCATTTTCAAAAAAAATATTAAAAAGTACATTTATATTTTCCTTTAGTCGCTAGACTATGGCTTATTATTCAAGTTTTCATTTTAAACCCTATTCAGTAACTATGAATAATTCAGGAACTATTGTGAAGCTAATGGGAAAGGTGTGCAGGTATGGCAGTGAGGAACACAAGTCTTAATCCGTCCATGACTCCATGGAGTTTAAAGGGTTAATGGTTGACTAACCAAATTGCACATATGGCCCAAGATGACATTTAAAAAGCATGAACTAATTGGCAGCGCAGGCACCCGCCGGACAGGCAAACTTCTTTTTATGGATCATAATTGCTAAATTTGAATAATGCATTCAAACCCGACGTAGTCGTTCATCCCGCCGGAATTAAATCCGCTTGAAATATCCTGACGATGGATTATTTGGACCGCGCACCCTCAGGAGATATCTCTCCTACCACATTCTCTACAGGGACTACACTAGGGATTGATTTATTTTTCTGCTTTTGTCCACTAGTAGCCTGGCAGACTGCACAACTTTGATTTTTACCCCAAAATAATGTCCCTGCCGCCTGAGTTTCTGAGGCTTGAAATGGTTTTTCATCAGTTAATGGCATTTAGAAGGTCTACAGAGCGAGGATGTCTTACCCCGAGAGGTTTCCCTCCATATTCGCATTAATCACTTACCTCAGTGTCTGTCACGAACTCTTTTTCCTGTAAGATTGATGGCTCTGCTGAATTCCTGTGTATAAATATTTCTCTGCGCGCTCTCTGAGAGGCATTAAATGTTCGTCTGTGATCGATAAATGAGGCTAATTGAATTATAAAGTTCCCAGACAGGAAACGGCGGAGGGTTCATTTGTCTAAATGGTTTGGTAATGATGCCTCTCGGGTGCGAGGCGGGGGAGCTCATTTGTTTTTCGGTCTGATGTTGGGCGGTTAGAGTGCTCTTCACCTCCTCGCCGAGCCGCGGCACTTTAGCTAAACTCAATTTCTGACTGGACAGACCACCGCAGGTCAAAACCGATTACGGCTCCAAATTTGGCTAAGAGCTGCATTTGCAGCTTTTCACCAATCATTTTTCCATTAGGCAACTCGGTCAGGTGCATTAATTAAAAGTCGAGCGCATTACCTTGCACCACTTTAGGTCAATTTTGCAGCTGTGACTCCATGGGAGATTACCTGACATGCTGGTATACACCTGAAGTATGCGCCGGTATCACTCGGAGGCCGCTCGCTGCTGCCGGCTTCACACGGACCGCCTGGAGATAGATGGGATTGATGTGGATAGTACTTAGCACTTAGAAACCACGGAGATGGCTTCGGACTGCGATTTCCATGATCACTTTCGCACTCAAGTCTCCATCAGTGAACAACTAATGAATTAAACAAGACCGTCTTCATGATGCAACTAGAATGAACGTCCTGTTTACGCGATCGCTCTTTTTGACCGTATAGTACGCAATGATTTATAATCACACTCTCTGGTGTCACCCAGATGAGGATGAGGTTCCATTAATTATCACACTTAAAATTAAGGACATAGTGTATATTGTGAACTCACTCTGATTGGCCCACACCACACATTTAACATAAAGCATTGGGATGTGTGGTAGCTTAGTGGTTAAGGCATTAGCCTTAGGTTGATGAGAATCCCAGGTCCACCAAGGTGCAACTTCTGGGCCCCTAAGAAAGGCCCTTAACTGCTCAGGTGTATAAAAGTGAGATAAAAATGTAAGTCGCTCTGGATAAGGGCGTCTACCGAATGCCCGGAATGTCAATGTAAATACAGCACAACCCCCCAAAACAGCATGCTTTTGTTTTTAGAAGCTGTTCCTCTTTCTTTGTTATACTGCTGTTGAATTCTTGATTCTGATTGGTCAGAAGGTGATGCTTAATTTTCTGTACCAGCAGCTCTGACAGTAGTTCTGGACCTTTGGATCGGTCAGTTTTCTTCAGCACTGAGAGCTTTGTCTAGATGTTTAGTTTCTGTGCATTTTGACAAGCTACATGTATTTTTCTTTAAGGAAGAGTGATAATAGGTGAGGGATGACTTTTAACAGCCGTTACAACACGCACGAGAACAGGAACTAATCTAATTTGAAGATGTTCCACGATGATGAATGTAAGTGGGAAAGAATCTGTACCATTGGAAGAGATTCATGATGTAAAGAGGAATAAAACCCTTCAGGATTTTATCTCGGATTGGATCTGGGTGTAAACACAGTGTTACAGGGTGTTTACCTGCTGCTTAGTATGCTAGTGTTCCGTTTGGAATGTAATACAAAGGAAACCTAAAACAGGAAGTGAAAAAAAAAAAGTCTAGAGGCGAGACATTTCCGCTGCAAAGTGGCAAATGCATAAATAAATAAATCTGTTCATTAGGTCCCCAAATGCAAAACTCTCTGTAATCTCTGTGTAAAGTTTGTTTTTGGAGATCTTCCAAATGCTCTCTTAGTCCAAATCTTATTTCTCTAAGGGCAACACTGAAAACACACACACACACACACACACACACACACAGCTCATTTAGCTTAATCAACTTCACCACATAATAGCCATATATCAGATTCAAGTCGAAACAAGATTCAAAAACATGGAAATTGCTTCACCCTTCATTCAGAAGGCAATTAAAATGAATATTAATGAACATTAGGGGTCTGCTTTATAAATATTAATGACTAGTCGGGGTGTCGGAAAATCAGGCGTGATTTTGAGACAGTCAGAGAGAGAGAGAGAGAGAGAGAGTGTCACTCTGACAAGTTTATATATTGAAATATGTTTCATAGACACCCTGCTGCTAAAAGGCAGAGATGGTCAAACTGGTAGTCGCACTTGGCCAGCTGGTGCTGCTACTAACGCCACCTGATAACCAAGTTATTTTACATAACATTTATTGAGCAATTTAGCCGGAAAACACAAAATGCTCCATGGCATTAAAAGGAAATAAATTCATCTGTGATGCACAGTCAAAGCTCCCTTCTTTGTCAGTTTTATTAATGTGCATCAGAGACGCGTGACAGAAATCTGGAGACCCTTCCCAGAAAGATTCCGGCCCCTGACGCTTTTCTCAGTCGCTTCCCTTCTGCCAGAGGAAGCTCCCGCTGTTGCCGTGGCATTTGGGAAGGTTGTACTGCTCGACCTGCTCTGAGATCAGTTTGCCGTTCGCGCCGTCGCGGCCGTGAACCCGTTCCAGGTCGGGGAAGTTGGTCCAGGATCAGCGCGTTGGCGTACCAACAGGCACATGAGCACAACTGCCACCCACGGCTAGTTTGGCAGAGACTTTGGACGAGAATAAGGTCTCTGTTCGCGCGCTTTGGCAGCTTCCTCCTACGCCGTGTCATTCCTTCGGCATTCTGCTGCCGCCGCTTGTGAGAGAAAAATCCAACACCAACAATGAAAAAATTGTCTCTGAGACCTTCAGCTGTGTTTTCTGAACATTTCCTTCTCACGGAAACTGTATGTGTGTGTAGGTGAGTGCACCCTTTGGGCAAAATGACTGAAGGCAAAGAAATTTATAGCAAACGTTCCTTGCATTTGGGAGAAATATACTTCTTATAGGTTTGGTACTTTGATCATTTCCTCACTCCTTCAAGATGCCAACATCCGCTGCCATGTGCCATGTGTATAGTCGAGACTACCGTCTAGTGTTCTTTACTAACCTGGATGTGTCGCTACCTTCAGCAGAAGACAGTGCATTCGATACTCCCTAAAATAACAACATCTTTAATGCTTTCGGAACGCTTCACACGGCGGTGCTAAAAAATCACAGACGAACTTCTGAGTTTCTAAGCTAAATGTTGGCAACGCAAAAAAAAAAAAACGCTAAGAAACCACTAACACGTTGCATGGTTATGTTTAGAGATTGTGACACACATTTTCACACAATTTTATTTTTAAATTTGTGTTTTTGAAACCCCAGGAAGTGATCTCAGCACTCTGCTCATGTGGATGAAAAAGTAACGAAATCTACAAGAGATGTGTGCAAAATAACTTCCAAAAAAAAAAAGAAGGAGTAAGCTTCAAGCCATTGCAGTTAGATGGAGAAGGAGGAGGAGGAGGAGGAGGAGGGACATGGACATTGTGACATCTCACATAGGTTTCACACATAGGGCTGATTCGTCATTTACACCTTTGACATAGTTAAAAAAAAATAATCCATGTGGTAATGTTCGTATGTGTTGTTTTCAAAGAAGATCTGCCAGAAGCCTGCAGGGTCTGCGGTGCGAACGTCGTTAGGAGGAGGAGTTATCTTCTATTCAAATGCAAAGAGTTGCTCAGAGGCTGGCTAGGCTAGAAATAATGTCTGCACAAAAGTGTTAGGTGAGTGACAATCACAATTTTTACAGGGTATGTTGTTCCTAACAATCAGCCGCTTACGTTTATGGAGAACGAGAAGAGTTCATTTCAGATTCCTCAGGAACCAAAAGCCTGAATGAAACGTACTATGATAATTATCAATGCGTTACTTTTACAGTATGGCTAGCTTCTCAGCCACACAGATTTCATACATTTAGCATTTAACAAGTCACAAAACTCGATCAATGTGGCATTGTGTAACTTTGTAAGAACTGGTCACTGGGGGTGATATATGCGGAGTGCTTGGACCCCGCAAATTGCTGCTAGATTTATTATTATCATTAGAGGTCCAAGAACACTAATAATATTACCCTTCTTCTTCTTCTTCTTCTTCTTCTTCTTCTTCCTAATCTTCATTAAAGCATTATTCATGTGGGAAAATAGTGCAAAATTCTAATCACGTGGCCGACATGTGACAATAAATGAAGCGTGCGAGAGATCATGGGAAAAAATAAAAAATAAATAAATAAATAAATAAAATAAATTGTGGAAAGAAATAACATGGAAAATAAAATCCTGTGGCTTTTAAAATAATTTAAATGATATACAAAATCAAATTTGAAAACAGATTTAAAAAATAAATAAACAAAATGAAAAAAATTCGCCTTATTAGAATTCATGTGAAAGGTTTTTGTTTTTTGTTTTTTTGTTTTTTTTTACTCCAAGGGCTGCATGTGTGAAAAAAAAATAGAATCGTGTAAGAATCCGAAAATAAAACCACATGTTTTACATGTGAAACACGGCTGTGAAGAGAAATGACCTGTGTATAAAAAAATAAATCGAAACAAACACATGACAAAAATTCACTCCATCTGAGCAAAAAGTGTCTAAACTTTCATCTCGCATGGGAAATCCCTGTTTGAGGAAACCACAGTTATTTTTTTTTTGCTGTAATTCTGCACATGTATTTGTGAAACAATCTTTTACAAGCGCTGAGGTCGGCAGCCAACAGGAACAGCGAGACGATGTGAAACCCAAAACAGAAGTGTGTGTGTTTGCTCTGCTGGTCCCTGTGGCCTGAGAGTTATTTCCTGTCCCTGTCTTGCGCTGTGTAACATTTTTAATCGGTGGCTTTGTTCACACGAGCACCGCTGGGCCGAATGAAAGCTGATATTATCTCCTGAGAGGAAGAGTGGTCACTAGCGCACACTGAACTCCTTTTCATGCTTTGAGTACGCTTTTGTTCTGTTTTTTTTTTTTTTTTCCTGCTTCTCTACAACAGGAACCCCTTTATTGTACTGAATAAAAATTCTGTAATGCGAATTTAAGTTCTGTGTTTCAGTAATAAATTCATGAGGATTGGACTGTGGCTTGATATAACGATGGCTATATGCGTGTATGTACGTGTATCAATATCTATCTGTCTGTCTGTCCGTCTGTCTGTCTATGTGTCTGTCTGTGGTGACTGTCTCTCTGTGTTGACTGTCTGCCCATCTATCTATCTATCTATCTATCTATCTATCTATCTATCTATCTATCTATCTATCTATCTATCTATCTATCTATCTATGTAGTGTAGTTTGTTGTATTGTTTATTGAGAAAAACATATAAATGCTGCATAATTTTAATAAATTGCACTATATTGACACTGTAAATGTAAATGGACTACGGTGCTAAAAATAAAACATACACCAATCAGGCATAACATTATGAGCAGTGAGAGGTGAAGTGAATAAGACTGATTGTCTCCTCATCATGGCACCTGTTAGTGGGTGGGATATATTAGGCAGCAAGTGAACATTTTGTCCTCAAAGTTGATGTGTTAGAAGCAGGAAAAATGGACCAGCGTAAGGATTGTTTAGGCTAGACCACTGGATCAGAGCATCTCCAAAACTGCAGCTCTTGTGGGGTGTTCCCGGTCTGCAGTGGTCAGTATCTATCAAAAGTGGTCCAAGGAAGGAACAGTGGTGAACCGGCGACAGGGTCATGGACGGTCAAGGCTCATTGCTGCACGTGGGGAGAGAAGGCTGGCCCGTGTGATCCGATCCAACAGACGAGCTACTGTTGCTCAAACTGCTGGAGAAGTTAATGCTGGTTCTGATAAAAAGGTGTCAGAATACACAGTGCAGGACGGGTCAGGCCTGTTTTGGCAGCAAAAGGGGGACCAACACAGGTTAGGCAGGTGGTCATAATGTTATGCCTGATCAGTGTATATTTTAATCCTTTAAAAAAAAAGTTACCCCAGATGACATTTTAATTATTTAATTTGCTAATTTTAAATATTTCATTTTATTAATTTAATTTGCTGACTAGCTGCATGTTGTAGTATAGAATTACATATATTCTATATATATATACATATATATTATAGAGTTATGAATCTTTAATTGAAGTGATAGGGTTATACTTTCAGTGTACTTTCTGACAAGATACTTGTCAGTCAACACAACAGTACCACTGAAAATAAACAGAATGAGAGACCTTGATCATCTACTTTTTGTGATCTTCAAGAAATGTGGATGGAAAGTGTGACTTGTGGAATATTCCACGTTTTATGGAAGTGAATGAACTAACATGGACGAAAACAATACATACTTCAAGCATGAGATGTGAAATGGATTCCCAAAGTAGTGCAATAATACTAAGAAGCATTTTAGATTAGGGTTAGGTT
>NC_080719.1:4855000-4965000 GCF_019097595.1 Hemibagrus wyckioides
TTCACTTTCTCACTCACTCACTCACTCACTCACTCATTCACTCACTTACTCATTCATTCATTCATTCACTCATTCATTCATTCATTCACTCATTCATTCATTCATTCATTCACTCACTCACTCATTCACTTACTCACTCACTCATTTACTTACTCACTCACTCATTCACTTACTTGCTCACTCATTCACTCACTCACTCACTCACTCATTCACTTACTCACTCACTCACTCTTTCACTTACTCACTCACTTACTCAGTCCCTCTCACTCACTCACTCACTCAGTCACTCACTCATTCACTTACTCAGTCCCTCTCACTCACTCATTCACTTACTTACTCACTCACTCACTCACTCATTCACTTACTCAGTCCCTCTCACTCACTCATTCACTTACTTACTCACTCACTCACTCACTCACTCATTCACTTACTCAGTCCCTCTCACTCACTCATTCACTTACTTACTCACTCACTCACTCACTCATTCACTTACTCAGTCCCTCTCACTCACTCACTCACTCACTCACTCATTCACTTACTCACTCACTCACTCATTCACTTACTCACTCACTCACTCACTCACTCATTCACTTACTCACTCACTCACTCATTCACTCACTTACTCACTCACTCATTCACTTACTCACTCACTCATTCACTCACTCACTCATTCACTTTCTCACTCACTCACTCATTCACTTACTCACTCACTCATTCACTTACTCACTCACTCACTCATTCACTTACTCATTCATTCATTCATTCATTCATTCATTCATTCATCCATCCATCCATTCATTCACTCACACACATTCATTCACTCACTCACTTATTTATTCATTCATCCATTCACTCACTCACTCACTCATTCATTCATTCACTCACTCACTCATTCACTTACTCACTCACTCATTTACTTACTCACTCACTCATTCACTTACTCACTCACTCATTCACTTACTCATTCATTCACTTACTCACTCACTCATTCACTTACTCACTCACTCACTCACTCACTCATTCACTTACTCAGTCCCTCTCACTCACTCACTCATTCACTTACTCAGTCCCTCTCACTCACTCATTCATTCACTTACTTACTCACTCACTCACTCACTCATTCACTTACTCAGTCCCTCTCACTCACTCACTCACTCACTCAGTCACTCACTCACTCACTCACTCACTCACTCATTCACTTACTCACTCATTCACTCACTCATTCACTTACTCACTCATTCACTTACTCACTCATTCACTCACTCATTCACTTACTCACTCACTCACTCACTCATTCACTTACTCAGTCCCTCTCACTCAGTCACTCACTCACTCATTCACTTACTCACTCATTCACTCACTCATTCACTTACTCACTCACTCACTCACTCACTCATTCACTTACTCACTCACTCACTCACTCACTCATTCACTTACTCATTCATTCATTCATTCATTCATTCATCTTTAGTAAATCCGTATGCTGGTTTAAATGACTAATTTGACTAATATGTTTTAGGAAATACAACTGATTACATTCATTAGGAAATATTGCATTCTGGCTAAAGCTTATATAATTTCATAAGCACACAGGATTAGTCACAATTCCTTCAGGAGCAATGTGAGAATCTCTTACACAGGCTTACTAGCTACTAAAAAATACTTATAGTTCCAGCATTTGGCAGATGCCCTAATTCAGAGCAACTTACATTTATCTCATTTTACAGAGTTGAAGGTTAAGGGCCTTGCTCAGCAGGGAGAGCCTGGTGGACCTTGGATTTGAATTCACAGTCTTCCTGTCACAAGGCCAATGCTTTAACCAATGAACTAACGTTGCTTGCATCTTTATGGTTAATTATAGCATTAGTAGTAATAAAATATAACATTAATACATCAACTGAGAGCTGGATTAATCTGTTTCATTTCTCTTTGCTCTGTAAAAATAGTTGGACATTTCCTTGACCCTGGTGTTTTTTGTTCTTGCACCTTGTGTGCACTTTTTCATCCTTGCAGTTCATTTCACGCATTTTGGTCATGAATCATTTTCTATTTTTTCCTGAAGTTCACACACTGAGTAGCTGAAGATCTGAGATGAAGAGCTGCTACATCCAAGTCAGAATCAGAAAAATGTATTGATCCCCTCAGGGATCAGTATAGGTGCTGTACAATGCATTTTCATACACTGTTTGGAACTACAATGGAACCTCAGTATATGAATGCCCTCCCTTACCATTTTTCACCTTAAGAATTGAAATTTTGCATTGGCATAAGAAATATTTTCGGCATACGAACCGAACTGACCTGAAAAGAAAGCTAGATAAGTTGTGTGTACGTCCAGGAGCCGTTCGAAACTTGATTGCGTCAGTGGAAATCCAAGCGAAACAGGTTTATGAATTTTATGATTTCTTTTTCAGTCAAAGCTGTTTTTAAAGAGTCAACCCACGATACCATCTTTGCCTTCAGCATGCATTCAGAAGCTAGGTGATTTTTCGCACGTTTTTTTTGTTGACAGATCGGTGGCGTGGGTGGTCTGTTCTATTTTTATCCCAAGCTTGGTGGCACAACTTCCTCTGAAGAGCCTTGATATAGAATGCTTGGCTTGGGTCAGTTCTTTGCAAGCAGCCATACAGTGTACATACGCTTCATATTGGTCATATTTTTGGGTGGCTGGAACGGATTATCTGCATTTATATTATTTCTTATGGGAAAATTTGTTTCGCAATACAAATCTTCACGTTAAGAACTCGCCTCCAGAATGAAATAAACTCATATGCTGAGGTTCCATTGTATTTAGCAGCAGTGAAACAGAAGGCAGAAGGATGTCAGACTATAATGATAAAATTATTGCACATTAATTAACCAAAATATTAATATTAATATTATACAAATTTGGCATGAAAATCTAAAACTATACCCAGAACACTCAGAGGGAGGAGCTATATAGTTTGATGGCTACAGGCAGAAATGATCTCCTGTCGCTCTTTGTGGTGCATCGTGGTTGTCTCCTCAGACTGACCAGCATGTTATGAAGCAGGTAGGAGGAGTTGTCCAAGATGGAACATACTTTGTACCACTGCACAATTTGTCTTCAAGTTCTCTCACACCACCCCACTACTGCTCCTTCACCAGCTTCCGCTAGCTACACAGATCAGATTCAAAACACTGATGCTTGCCTTCAAAGACAAGAATGGAGCAGCTCCATCTTACCTCAAAGCTCTTATTATTCCTCACATTGAACCTCACTCTATCAGACCTACTAGCACTGCTCGACTGGTCCCATCATCTCTCAGGGTAAGATGTAGGTACACATCTAGACTCTTCTCTGTTCTGGCACTGAGGTGGTGGAATGAACTTCCCCTAGATGTCCATACAGCTGAGTCTCTGACCGTCTTCGAATGATGGATGAAGACCTACCTCTTCCTGAAGCACTTAAACTAGCTCTTATTTTGCCAGATTGTTTTATGTAATGTATGCTGTTTAAAAAATCCTCCCAACACAGTTTTTAGGCTGATGTTATCCTAAATCTGAGACCTATTGAACCAGTTGTTGATGTATTCATTGATGGAGAATTCAAAGCACTTTTGTACGCCGCTCTGGATTCTGCCAAAAGCCAGAAATGTAAATGTAAATGGACAGTATCCTTGTTTCAGACACTATCTTCAGAGTCTGCCCAACAACATCTCTGGCCTTGCGGATCAGTCTGTTGAGTCTGTTGGTATCTTTCATTTTCATCCTGCTACCCCAGCATGCCACAGCATACAGGAGAGCCACCACAGACTCATAACCATCATCCAGCACATGTTGTAGGACCTCAGCCTCCTCCGAAAATAGAAGCGGCGGCTCTGGCCCTTCCTTCAGTCTATTTAGTCCAGTCCAGTTTGTTGTCAATGTACACTCTCAGGTATCTGTAGTCCTCCACTATGTCCACACCAAAGCCTCAAATGGAGACAGGAGTCACAGGTGCCTTCCTTCTCCTCGGATCCACAACCAGCTCCTTAATCTTTGTCACATTTAGCTGCAGAAAACTGTCCTCACAATTCCGGAAAATGCAACAAAATTCTCCACCACTGTCCCTTACAAAATAACGATCTAACCTGGAAATGAGTTATATTGCATAAGAAACATTGCGGATAAAGAATACTGCAGCAAAAGCATTTTGGAAGCAGGCAGGATCGGGTCAGAATTCCTTCAGGAGTTAAGAGAGAGAGGGAATCTCTTATAACAGGTCCAGTAGCAACTGATAAAAAAAGCTATGTAGAGTACAGGTGTACTTTTACTGTTGCAGTACTTTATTTGTTTGCTTCAGTGGATGATCTCATGCGAATATTGCAGATTTGTATATAATTACTTCACAAGGGAGAGCGTGTGAGAGTGGAGAGAGAGAGCGAGAGAGCGAGTGTGTGTATGTGTGAGAGAGAGAGAGAGAGAGAGAGAGAGAGAGAGCGAGAGCAGCTGAATCTGATCCTGTGCTCTGCTACAGGATTTTATGTGTGTCATGCATAGAGCAGATGTGTGTGTGTGTGTGTGTGTGAGAGAGAGAGAGAGAGAGTGAAAGAGAAGGAGGAACAACCTGCAGTGTGTGAGTGTGTTTTAAATAGGACTCACCGCAGGCTGACACAATCCACTCGCCCTTATGTTGGCAGGGGATGCTATTGAGAGACATCAGATAAACTCAGTGATGTGTCTCAGCTTTTGTGTGTGTGTGTGTGTGTGTGTGTGTGTGTGTGAGCTCTACTGTACCTAGCCAGAGTGTGTGTAAGATCCAGAAAGCCTTAATGAGCCTAAACTCCGCCCTGCTGTTTACATTATTCCCCTGCCATGAAACATTAGTGCTGCAAGCTAAAGCCAGGACTTCTTTACACAAACGAAGCCAAGTGCTTTCCTAGAAGCTCCACTAAGACCTCGCTGGGCCACACATCTTAGAAATGTGGAAGAAACTAAAGCCGGTTCATAAATATTAAAATCTATAAGTCATCGGGCTGTGTCTGTGGCCTATAAACCCGGCAGCCATTTCAAACAGGATGCTGCCTTTATGAGGGCTCAGGGGTGACATAAAGCTAACATTGTAAAGCTAGCCTGAGCTCTTTAGACATATATCGATTATTTTAGCCTGTCAAAACCGCTTAGGCAACCATCGCAGCTGTAAATGGGGGATGATAAATCTCTCCATCCTGCTCAGTGCCTTTCTCCATAAAGAAATCGAATCAGAAGCGAACAGCGCAGCACTAATGACGCAAGCATTAATGCTACCCAACACAAGCTCCTCAGCCTCGCTCTGGTAACGCTGCGTATCTGAAACCAGTTATAGTTATAGGAAGTCTTCCTCGCTACCATACACCCTTAAAAACTCCAGGTAGAACCAAAAAGGTTTTTTTTAAGAGAATTGTTTTTGGTTCTCCCTAGCGAACGTTAATGGTTCTCAAAAGAACCTCTTTTTAACATTTTTAGAGTCTGAAAAAAATCTTCTTCCACTACGAAGCAAAGGTTCCATGGATGTTTAAGGTTCTTCACAGAACCATACACCCTGACCATTTAAGAACCTTTATTCATAAGAGTGCTTCTGTTGACAAGCAGCAGAATTAGAAACCGAACTCTTCCTGTTCACACTTAAACTGGAATAACATAAAACGGTATTAACTCAGCTCACTTTATTATATCGCAATGTTGTTGAATTATTGATTTAATATTAATGTTTAATATTATTTTTTGTTAACAGCTCATTCAGGGGGACGCTACGTAATCCAGGGCTAATAAACTATTAAGAATATAAAGGAGTCTCCAGTGTCAGGGTCTTCGGTATTCAGGTATTTTTATGTGCTTGGAAAAAAATTTATATTTCCTTGACCCTGGTGTTAATTATTTCTTCTTGCATCTTCTGTGTACTTTTTCATCTTTGCATTTATTTATTTCTTCCCATTTCGGTCAGCTGTTTTATTTTTATTTATCGCCACACATACATTACAGCAAAGTGGAATTATTTTCTTTGCATATCCCAGCTGAGGAAGTTGAGGTCAGAGCGCAGGGGCAGTTATGATACAGCGCCCCTGGAGCTGAGAGGGATCAGGGCCCAACAGTGGAGCTTGGTAGTGCTGGAACTTGAAGACCGGACTTGAAGCTAGAGCTGTAGCTAAAGATCTGAGACGAAGAGCTGCTACGTTTCTCACAAAAAAACGATGTAACCTGAACATTTGTTGTATTGTAAAATGAAAGATAATCAAACGAAGAGTGTTGTCTTAACTGTCATCTCAACCGTGCCGATGTGATACGTTCTACGCTTTTTTTGGGGGATGGCAAGGTGGGGTTGAGTTACTTTCGGATCTGATTTCATTTTCGATGTGGCTTCACATATCAAACCTAAACACAGACACACACACACAGACTGTTCTCACATTCCACTGTAGCAGTGAAATAATCACGAACACTTCATTGTTTCTAATTCTAAAGGGACTTTTTGGCTTTTTGTAGAAAACAGAAGTGTGAACATAGAACCTAAAATCCTGTAATTGTTAAACTGTTAGCAAATACCACACTTGACACTATATTATTAAAAAAAACCCCTCAGAGTTCCACTTCCTCCAGATTCTTCTGTATTTTTGTAATAACCAGGATAGACACAGGTACTAAAAGGTAATTAAATGAGTGGAAAATGAAACACTGCAGTGAAATGAATACACTGTCAGATTTAGAACGTTAAAATAATCTACACAGGTATGTTTTATTCCTAAGGAGGTTTTTTTTTATTTATTTACACTTGAAGTATTTCCCCTGGGTGATTATAAACTCCAGATCCTGGGTTGTTGACGTTTCACACTGCTCTTAAAACACTTTCCCTGGGGTTAAGAGTTAATCCTGACTCTTCATAATCTGACGTTTCACACTGTATTTTCTGATGTGGAAGCTTAGTGATTCAGATGCTGGCCTACTGATCAGAAGGTTGTGAGTTTGAATCTCAAGTCCATCAAGCTGGGCCCCTGAGAAAGGCCCTTAACCCTGAATTGCTGAGAAAAAAAGGCCAGGTCTGCCGTTCTGCACCCGAGCTCATGAGGTATTGTTATCTCTCACAGCTTTATCATCTTGTTTGGTCTTTTTAAGTTTATTGTGTAGGTGACCAGTTCATTGATATCAAACTCATGCAAATTTTTTAGTGTCATTTTGCAAAAGTGCTGCTAACCCTGCTTTAGAAGAGGGTCTCATAACTCTGGGGTAAAAAGCTATGCTACCCCAGCTTTAGAGGAGTGTCTCATAACCCCGGGTAGAAAGCTATTCTACCCCAGATTTTTAGGAGTGTCTCATAACTCTGGGTAAAAAGCTATGCTACCGATGTTTTGGAGGAGGGTCACATAACCTCGGGGTAAAAAGCTATTCTACCACAGCTCTAGAGGAGTTTCTCATAATCCTGTGGTAAAAAGCTATGCTACCCCAGCTTTAGAGGAGGGTCTCATAACTGCCGGGTAGAAAGCTATGCTACCCCAGCTTTATAGGAGTGTCTCATAACCCCAGGTAAAAAGCTATGCTACCCCAGCTTTAGAGGAGTGTCTCATAACCCTGGGTAAATAAAGCTATGCTACCCCAGCTTTAGAGGAGTGTCTCATAACCCTGGGTAAATAAAGCTATGCTACCCCAGCTTTAGAGGAGGGTCTCATAACTGCCGGGTAGAAAGCTATGCTACCCCAGCTTTATAGGAGTGTCTCATAACCCCAGGTAAAAAAAGCTATGCTACCTCAGCTTTAGAGGAGGGTCTCATAACCCTGTGGTAAAAAGCTATGCTACCTCAGCTTTAGAGGAGGGTCTCATAACCCCGGGGTAAAAAGCTATGCTACCCCAGTTTTGGGGAGGGTCTCATAACCCCGGGTAAAAAAAGCTATGCTACCTCAGCTTTAGAGGAGTTTCTCATAACCCCGGGGTAAAAAGCTATGCTACCTCAGCTTTAGAGGAGGGTCTCATAACCCCGGGTAAAAAAGCTATGCTACCCCAGCTTTAGAGGAGTTTCTCATAACCTCGTGGTAAAAAGCTATGCTACCTCAGCTTTAGAGGAGGGTCTCATAACCCCGGGTAAAAAAAGCTATGCTTCCCCAGCTTTAGAGGAGGGTCTCATAACCCCGGGTAAAAAAAGCTATGCTTCCCCAGCTTTAGAGGAGGGTCTCATAACCCCGGGTAAAAAGCTATGCTACCTCAGCTTTAGAGGAGGGTCTCATAACCCCGGGTAAATAAAGCTATGCTACCTCAGCTTTAGAGGAGGGTCTCATAACCCCGGGGTAAAAAGCTATGCTACCTCAGCTTTAGAGGAGGGTCTCATAACCCTGTGGTAAAAAGCTATGCTACCTCAGCTTTAGAGGAGGGTCTCATAACCCCGGGGTAAAAAGCTATGCTACCCCAGTTTTGGGGAGGGTCTCATAACCCCGGGTAAAAAAAGCTATGCTACCTCAGCTTTAGAGGAGTTTCTCATAACCCCGGGGTAAAAAGCTATGCTACCTCAGCTTTAGAGGAGGGTCTCATAACCCCGGGTAAAAAAAGCTATGCTTCCCCAGCTTTAGAGGAGGGTCTCATAACCCCGGGTAAAAAAGCTATGCTACCCCAGCTTTAGAGGAGTTTCTCATAACCTCGTGGTAAAAAGCTATGCTACCTCAGCTTTAGAGGAGGGTCTCATAACCCCGGGTAAAAAAAGCTATGCTTCCCCAGCTTTAGAGGAGGGTCTCATAACCCCGGGTAAAAAAAGCTATGCTTCCCCAGCTTTAGAGGAGGGTCTCATAACCCCGGGTAAAAAGCTATGCTACCTCAGCTTTAGAGGAGGGTCTCATAACCCCGGGTAAAAAAAGCTATGCTTCCCCAGCTTTAGAGGAGGGTCTCATAACCCCGGGTAAAAAGCTATGCTACCTCAGCTTTAGAGGAGGGTCTCATAACCCCGGGTAAATAAAGCTATGCTACCTCAGCTTTAGAGGAGGGTCTCATAACCCCGGGTAAAAAAAGCTATGCTACCTCAGCATTAGAGGAGGGTCTCATAACCCCGGGTAAATAAAGCTATGCTACCTCAGCTTTAGAGGAGGGTCTCATAACCCCGTGGTAAAAAGCTATGCTACCTCAGCTTTAGAGGAGGGTCTCATAACCCCGTGGTAAAAAGCTATGCTACCTCAGCTTTAGAGGAGGGTCTCATAACCCCGGGTAAAAAAAGCTATGCTACCTCAGCTTTAGAGGAGGGTCTCATAACCCCGGGTAAAAAAAGCTATGCTACCTCAGCTTTAGAGGAGTTTCTCATAACCCCGGGTAAAAAGCTATGTTAATCCTGCTTTAGAGAAGGGTCTCATAACCCCGGGTAAAAAACCGTGCTAGATTAGCACCTGCGTCTAAATTACAAGGATGAAACGTTCTTCCACCTGGGGTTAAAAGCCGGGTTTAGAACAAAGATGACCCGGACTCAAAGCTCTACACAGTATACTCAGTGAAAATCTACAACTGTACAACATTCCACCAATTATGTTCCTACATCCTTTATGTATTCCTGAGTGGTCATGAGGTGTTGATTAATTTTTTTTTTTTTATAAGAGCGGCTCTAACAATAGCTGATTATGTTTTATTTATGGAAGGAGTCTCCAGTGTTAGGGCTTTGCAACAGTTATGTTTTCCAGCACTGTGTGCACTTAATACTGGAACAAGAACTGGCTGGTTTGAGGGATATTGAGCAACATTTAGAAATGTAGTAGCCTAGTGGTTAAGGCATTGGCCTACTGATTTGAAGGTTCTGACATTGTTTCCCAGGTCCACCAAAGCTGCCACTGCTGGGTCCCTGAGCAAGGCCCTTAATCCTCAATTGCTCAGTTCTATAAAAAAATGAGATAAGTTGTACAGTAAGTCGCTCTAGATGAGGGCGTCTGCCAAATGTAAACATTTTGAATGTAGCTATA
Source organism: Hemibagrus wyckioides (assembly GCF_019097595.1). Lineage (NCBI taxonomy): Eukaryota > Metazoa > Chordata > Actinopteri > Siluriformes > Bagridae > Hemibagrus > Hemibagrus wyckioides. The sequence goes on from NC_080719.1 coordinate 4,864,900, forward strand.
AATGAATAAAAATAATGCTGATGTGTCATTCTTTAATAATAATGGCACAAGGCATAAAATACATCTATATCTAAGGAGGAAATATTTCACCCACTTTGTTTTAGATCATATCCTACCTTGATTATTTTCCTATAATAACATGCTGAATAGATGTTCCTTGTTTAAAATGTCGTGTTGTGGACTGTACCACTTATTCGCTCTATCTCAGGCAAAAACCCTGGATAGAGTGCCAACCCATCACAGGGGGCACAAACACTCTCATATACTACGGGTAATTTAGAGACTCCAATCAGCCTAGAAGCCACACACACAGTGAGTGGGACTCGAACCCAGGACACTAGAGGTGTGAGGCGAACATGCTAACCACTAAGCCACTGTGCTACCACTTAGTGGACTTGAGTTGGCAGAATAAGGGAAATCCTTCAAACAAGCTTGCTTTTTTTAGTTTTGCTATTTGTATTTATCGGCTGTGATTAGTGGTGCTCTATATGCATGATGTGCATTAAGATTCAGATTCTGTATCCTACAGTATTTCTAAATAAATCTGCACACAACCATCTAAAGCCAGAGATTCTCAGATGTTTTGTCTTTAACTGTAAAAGATCTGCCACAGACCAACACAGACCATTTATTTCATGCACAATCAGGACTCAGTGGTTTGGATTAGTGATCAAAAGGTTGTGAGGTCATAATCCCAGGATTCCCAAGTGGCCAATGCTGGACACTTGAGCAAAGCCCTCAGCTGAGGAGTATAAATGAGATGTATGTCAGTTGATCTGAATAAGGGTCTCTAGCAAATGTAGAAGAAATATTTTGGAAGAGTAAAAGAAGAGTAAAAGCTTAGATTTAGAAGAGTAAAAGCTTCTTTTTTTGGAAAATTACTGCTGGCAGAACACGTTGTGTCCGAGTTGACCAATCAGGCACAACATTATGACCACCTGCCTAATAATGTGTTGGTCCCCCTTTTGCTCCCAAAACACCCCTGATCCATCGAGGTATGGACACCACTAGATCCCTGAAGGTGTGCTGTGGTATCTGGCACCAAGATGTTAGCAGCAGATCCTTTAAGTTGCGAGGTGTGGCCTCCATGGATCGGACTTGTTTGTCCAGCACATCCCACAGATGCTCGATTGGATTGAGAACTTAAACTGGTTGTTGTGCTCATCAAACCATTCCTGAACCATTTTGCTTTGTGGCACAGCGCATTATCCTGCTGAAAGAGGCCACAGCCATCAGGGAATACCGTTTTCATGAAAGGGTGTACATGGTCTGGAACAATGCTTAGGTAGGTGGTATGTGTCAAAGGAACATCCACATGGATGGCAGGACCCAAGGTTTCCCAGCAGAACATTGCCCAAAGCATGACACTGCCTCTGCTGCTTTGCCTTCTTCCCATAGTGCATCCTGGTGCTATGTGTTTCCCAGGACCGGGAACACCCCACAAGAGCTGCAGGTTTGGAGATGCTCTGATCCAGTGGTCTAGCCATCACAATTTGGCCCTTCATCAAACTCGCTCAAAGCCTTACGCTTGTCCATATTTCCTGCTTCTAACATCAACTTTGAGGACAAAATGTTCACTTGCTGCCTAATATATCCCACCCACTAACAGGTGCCATGATGAGGAGATCATCAGCGTTATTCACTTCACCTGTCACTGCTCATAACTTTATGCCTGATCTGTGTAATTAATCAATAATAATGGATCTATAATAATGGACTGTTGTGATTCTATGCTTCACAGACACCCGAGTTTCCCTGGAACTCACTTAGAGAACCAGAAAACGTCTTGTTCTATATGAAATCCTGCCACAGCCCTTGAGGCTCTGCTAAGTCTTTGAGTGAGGTCTGTAATCCAGTTTCAAACATTTTCTGCCTTGCTTTGACAAATGCATCTGGCCAACGAATAAACGTAATGAAAGCCGGTCAGCGATGAAGTGACACCGCTCGACCATGTAAGCAATCAGTCACCTCGCATTGTTTTGATTAATCGCACTAACTGACGCGAAATGACCGAAACGCTTTCAGTCGGCCTGCGTCTCTCCTCCACCCTCCCCCTCGCTTCATGTCTGTTTTTGCAGGGATTTAGGATTCAGAGCAGTGCGCAGGACTGTGGCGAGAGCCGCCAGACGAGAGAAGACTCTCCAAGGCCAAACGTGTTCCTATAGAAACTGGGTCAGCGATGGCCATTTATAATGTATTGTTTCTGAAGGCGCTTTTAGAGATTGACTGACACTCAGGACCTCTGGGTTTTTATCGGTCGTGTGGAACGTTTGAAACATTAGCACATTATGCTGCTGTGAAATGCCCTGACAGCTCACTGCGAGGAAAAATAAATAAGTAATAAAGTTAAGGGTTACAAAAAAAATCACGTGCACCATAAACAATGCTGTATATTTTTGTACTCGATTAACACTTTCGTTTCTAAGAAATTCATCTGCATGAACGTCTGAACATTGAGATTGAAGTCCCTTACCGCAAAGATCCAACATTGTTTTCTGTAATGATCTGAATTCAAATTCATCTAATCTAAAATCAGACTCCACAGAATCCACTACACAAACCAGCACATATCTAATGCACAATATCAGGCTCCCACGGCTCAGTAATTGCTCTGCCCACTGTTCGATGCATAATGTATGATGATGTCTAGACTCCTTTTTTATTTTTAGATATTGAGTATATTGCTAGAGAAGTGAAATACTGTAAACTGATCACTTCCTCCGTCTTCTCGGCGTAGTGCTGATGATATTTCCCTATATTAACATCGTGATCTCATTTTGCTGTGTATCAGCTGTCAGCGTTTCTCAAACTCTTGTTATCATTTGCTCTGATGAATACCTTATCTGATTCTGAGCTGTATTGTTCTATTGTATGTTTCATTAACATCCATACTGCAGTATAAAGCACATCGCTCACTCCTAGATGCATGGCTAGTTTGGTCGCGGTCAGCGAGAATACAAAAACATGATTTCAAAACCGAATGCCTCGGAGGAGAGAAAAGTGGGACTGACTAATTACGGTCCCTGTGGTGTGAAGATACCTCAAGGGGATTGGACTAAAAAAAAAAATTGCACTTCCAAGATGGTAAAGAAAGCCCCATATACTATGTTTTTTCTGGGAATAAAAAAGTCCTTATAGCACCCTTCCATGTTCTGTCTATCTAATGAAAGTGTGAAACAAAACATAGCAAAACTTTTCAGAAATGAGTCCAATTAGTGCCCTTAGATGTTTTCCAAAGAATTGTTGATGAAGTGTGTAGAAAGTTTATATTGTATAATTTTACAAGAGATACAAAGCCATGAATTATGGATGTAAACCCCAGGCATCTACATGATACAATATGATTTTGACTCTTAAGGCAAAGGTTTGATATTTAGCCTACTTAATATCCTTTTAAGAAGAAACCTTTATCACCACAACACATACATTACAGCAGAATTATTTTCTTCACATATCCCAGCTGAGGAAGTTAAGGTCAGCTATGATACAGCTCACCTGGAGCAGAGAGGGTTATGGTCCTTTGATCAATTGCCCAACAGTGGAGTTTAGTGGTGCTGGGGCTTGAACCCCAATCCTCTGAGCATCATCCCAGAGCCTTAACCACTTAAGCCACCACAGTTTAAAAATCTAGCAATAATACTAAATATGCTACGATATATGATTTTGATTCATTATGCAACAATTTAATATTTTACCATACGACTGAATCTGCTACGATACGATAAAGTATGATACGATATGACACAATATATTATGATTTCGATTCATCGAGTAGCGATCAAATGTTTGATATCTGATATCACTGAATTTGTTGAATCTGATATGGTGTAATAAGACAATTATTCGATACTTGACCATACCATTGAATCTGTTACAATACGTTATGATATGATATTATAAATGATGTCCAGAAGGATTTACTAACCTACTCACACACCAGTTTAAAATGTCTGTTACTTATTAATCAGTTATAACATACAGCAATCAATTCATGAGTGTTGCCTGGATTCATTTTCATAGTTGCCTTTTAAATCAATTCATCAATCCAAACAGTCCATCATCATCCCAGCTAACAAAGGACCTTTATTATTTATTCATATTTCATTTCTTCTCTAAAATAGAAACTTCTTTATTCTTCAGTTAGAGAACCACAGTGGATCCCAGGAACATCCAGGACTGGATACACATTCACAGCTTTTGTGTAGAGATATTTATGGGAGGTGTGAGGAAAACCCACACAGATACACCAAAAGCATGCAAGGCTCCACACAGACATTAACCTGAACTCAGGGTTAAACCAAAGTCCCTGGAGACATGAGGTGGCAACCGGCTGCACTATAAGGACACAAACAAGTTTTTTTCCAGTAGTGGTTAATTGTAACGTTCAAGGACAGACGCCGCTGATGGCGGGAATCGAGTAGCATAAAAACCTGGATAACATGGCGCCCAGCCTTCCGAAACACACACACAACCTTACGTCGACAAAGTCAACATATACTGTATATAAATATAATGACTGACCATGACCAAGACAGCAGGACAAACAAATATAAATCAGCACATCAGTAGAAAACAAGGGACAGGTGAGAAAGCGGGAAAACAGATTAGGAAAGGGTGTGGATCTGCCCACTTGCCAGGACCCCCTGGTGGTCTGGCAAGAAACTGTCCCAGTAACTCCTGACATTAACCTTCCTTTGCTTTCTCTTCCTTCGCTGTCCCAGTAACTCCTGACATTAATCTTCCTTTGCACCGAATTCATCTAGTTCCTCAAAGATTGTTAGGATCTTCCTGTTTCCATACTTTTACATAAGGACCTACTTGAAAGCTTTAAATAGAAATCCCTCATCCTACGTACACACATAGAGTGATGATTGCTGTATTTCATCATGAAATGTCTGTACTATGAAGTCATCAGTAAGGTTTTCCTAGTACTGGTTGCTGTAGTAATAACGTTGGGTGGCACAACCAGCAACCAGCATTATGAAACCTTCTGGATGGAGTTTTGGAGATTTGGTGTTTGTGTATAAAAATTCTCGCATGTATATATGCGTGTGAAAGGAAATGTGCTTTTTGCCACGGATCACATGCTCTCTACTGTCTTCACTCCCATTGGTAGACGCTGCACATTTCTGCACATTTCTGCACATTGAGTCGCTCCATATTTCTCTGCCGGACACCTCCACATCTAGTCCACACACGTTGCCGGATGTCACCAGATCTTGAAAATGACTGATCTCTGGTCACTTCTGTCTTTTCTCTATGCTCTTCTTATTTCTTTTAACACTTGTCATCCACACTAGTAGGTACAAATCTACATTATCCAAACGATATTATCTACTGAGCGTGAACGAAAGTGAAGAACTATCCATGTGGCTATTTGTGGAACCCCAAGGGCTTCTTCAAGAGTTGAGTTTCAGCTTGGAAAGTATTCTATTTCTTGATTGTGGGTTCAACTTGAACCAAAGCCAACATTAGCATTACAGTCCTTTGGAAATCACATCATTTCAGGAACACTGATAGAATCCAGCGAGACGTTCTGGTGATCTACAGTCTAACTGAATGAGAACGTTTTCTCTTGACGTGCAAACTAGAAAAGCAAACAAAAAATAAACCCCTGTGGTCTGTCAGTGTGTTCCAGATCTTTTCCACCATGTGTACCTGCAAGAGCAGCTCATACATTCACACATACCTGCCACGATGCATTCCAGCCGAGAGCTTGGCATTCCTGATGTGCACAGAAGCTAAATGAGCAACTGCCTTTTCATTAAACTGTAGCAAATCTGTGCAGCTGTGGCGCCCAAGCAGTCGGCGCTTAAACAAAACCTGGGAAGGCTTCAACTGAAGCTGGCTGTGAAAAGCATACCAGTGTTTCAGGGTTGATTTCCCTTAAGATGTGCTCTGAGTCATTTTGGCAAGCTATTTCGAAAGAATATTGAGTAGAGAGTGCCGGTAGTCTTGCAGGACACCCGTTGTGTTTCTGGGAATAAATGCATGTCTGGTGCACTCCTCTGTAACCTCGACCTTGAGATGACCTTGCTAAAGTGCACCGTCTCGGCTATTTCTGTGGATCTCTCGGCTGCTGGCGATCGGCCAGCCCTGTTTAATGCAAATTTGCCGCTGTCTCTGTCTGCCAGCAAAGGTAGCATAACACAGACAAATTGGACGCAATAGCCCCAAACGTCTCACGGTTACATGAAGCGCAACAACGAGGCTTATTACCTTTTCTTATTTATTCAGTGTGGAGAAGGAGAAAGGAGATGCGTAGTATTTCAGGACCTGTTCAGGCTTTCTGCTGGAGGTCACGTAGCGTAGGCAGTCAGTACAGCAGCAGTAGCTCTGACGCTCTCATCTTGGTTTTTTTGGCACTGTGCTAACATTTGTACAGCCTGCAGGAATCTGGGGGAATTCAAACTGGGCTCCGAGGAGAGGAAACGGCTGTGTCCTAAATGCTTCAGCGTGAGACAGAGATGGCAGTTGGGTCCTGAAGGGAACGTTTGCAATTGCCTTTTTAGAGCTGTAGCTCAATGGTTTGGGTTCTGGGATTGGAAATGTCGGAATTCAAATCACAGAACGGCTCCGTGTCGCCACCGGTGGACCCTCGAGCTCGGCCCATAACCTCTACAGCTCTGGTTGGATTGTATCCCAGCATGTCTCCAAAAATCCATAAATGTGAATAAGCATAACTATGGGCATAAATATGTGTGTGGACAATAAGGCTATATTTAAAAACTTCATGCAGTTTATGAAGCTAGGAATAAAGCAGGTATAGAAAATGGATGGATGGATTTATCCAATATATCCGTCCATTTTCTATAACCGCTTTATTCCTAATTATCTGCTGAATCCTATCCTAGCACACACTGAGCAAAAGGCAGAGGTACACCCTGGACAGATCACCAGTCCATCACAGGGCTACATATAGACAGACAACCACACACACTCACAGGCAATTTAGAATTACCAATCCACCTAATTTTTGGACTATGGGAGGAAACCAGAGTAAATACACGCAAACATCATGCAGAAAGGCCTCTGCCTGTTCGAATTCAGGACCTTCTTGCTGTGAGGCAACAGTGCTAACCACTAAGCCACTGTGCTGCCCATACCAATTTCCTTCATTATAAAATGTAACTTTTCTCATTGTATCTGTTTCTCTTGGGTTGGGGGTTTGATTCCTGCTCTCTCTCTCTCTCTCTCTCTCTCTCTCTCTCTGTGTATAGATATTGCATGTTCTCCCCCTGTACTTCCTTGGTTTCCTCCAGGGACTCTGGTTTCCTCCCGCAGTCTAAAGACACACATGGTAGACTGATTGACATGTCTGAATTGTCTGTAGTGTGTGAATGGGTGTCCAAAGTGTCCCATAACTTGTACCCTGAGCCCCCTGGGATACCCTCCAGGTTTCCCTGTGACCCTGTGTAGGATAAGCGATACAGAAAATGGATGAATTACCCATATATTCATCCTCACAGTCAGACTTTACTGATTTTTCTACACCAAACAAATTTAAACATCATTTAGCAAAACCAGCAAGTGAGAAATGTAATCTAGGTTAAAGGAAAATAATCAGTGGCTTTAGGTACCACCATGAAACTGATTATTTTCTTATTTTCTTATCCTGAAGTGTTTTAATCTCCTCATTGCTTATACCACAGCAATTTGCCAATGATTACAACTTCTATTTATTAACCAGTCAGTTTTAGTTTTTACGCGTAACGTCCACAAACCGTATAATTCTAACATCGTTCTCTCTCGTTCTCTCACAGTCCCCATATTAGTTTCTTTTGAAGTTAATAAGACCAAAACCACAGCTTGTCATGTGATAGAAAAAAACCACAAAGCCCTCTGTTAGAAGACTTCCCTCTGTCAGAAAAATTACAGCTACATTTATTCTTTTCCCAGATGCTTCCATCAAAGCAATGTACGATGACCTGAGCAAAAGATTAGTTTAGAGCCCAGCTGTGACTTCTTGCTAGTCTTGAGGTCTGAGCTCATATCTTTCTGATCATTAAGCCCAAAGCTTTAACCACTAAACCACCAGTATCTAGCTTGCACAGGTTTCTTATTGTATGTATTGGATACATTTTCCACTGGTCTCAAATTCTCATGTATTTGCACTATATCTAGTCCTGTATACTCGCTTGAACTTGACCTTGACCTTGACAGTGGAGACTCCTTCCAAAATGCTAAATAAACATCTCCATATAGAAAACTTCACCACATTACATATTTATAAAAAATTAGTATAAATTTTTACGTCTGGAATTCTGTCAGAAAATGACTGACCAATCAGAATTGAGAACAACAGTGACACCTACAGTGACGTCTATGTCTTATGAGGTCACTTTTTGCAGGCTGTGTGATGCTCATTTGCACTTAAAGTGTCTCCATATAATCAGGTTGATTTAAGCATAAACCATACTCACATATACAGTCTGATTCTTTTTTCTCTTTGCATAACGCTCTTATCAATAGACATTGTCCTAAAGCATTTCCCAGAAATCCGGATATAAACTTAACCCCTAATGACCAACCCAGGAAATACAGGGTCAAGGAAAAACTCCTGAGTCGACCAGAAGAAGAAACCAGACCTTAATAAAACCATAGCAGTATTAAAGTCAAATATGCAATAAAATGAGTTGCCCTAAAGCTCGGTTGTAAAACCTGTGGTTGAGATTTAGTAGTTTTAGGACAGGAAAGGCTGACAGATGCCTGGGGCCTCAGCATTGTGAGGCTTGGTGAAGGTTTTGGCGGCTTATAGTTAATAATTTAGCTGTAATTCCTGGTCGATTTCATTATGTTTCCAGCAGCTGACCAGACCAGACCAGACCAGGCTGTCTTGGATTTGAGATTATATACAGATAGGGAACAAAAACTTCAAACTATTAAAAAAAAGAACAAAAAGTAATGTTATGTAATGATGATTGAACGTGGGACGATCCACAGAGTAGTGTTTTGTAGCAAGGTGACAGAATATAGCAAGTAATTCAATTAAGTTAACAATTTCTAAATATTTTGATTCATGTCAGATTATTTTGATAACATAATGGTATCAAAATTGTGCTAGAATATTAAAAATGATCAGATGGTCTTTCTTTCTTTCTTTAAGTCTTCCTTCCTTCCTTCCTTCCTGTCTTCCTTCCTTCCCTTTCATCTCCACAGTCTCTAGAGTCACATTTTGTACTACTAATATTTACAAACTTCAGCGGTCATTAAGTGCAGCAGTAAATTCAGTAAATTGGTGGCATCATGCTTTAGACGTTGTACAAAACAAAACAGTAGTGGATCGTATTAAACCCAGAGCAGACTACACTGGACCTCCTAACAGTCTTTATGAATTAATCTCACATTTACACACATGAACAGTGTGAGGTTCAGAAAATGGATTATATGTGAAAGAAAATCACATCTGAAACATGAAGACAACCGGCAGTGTTCTTTCTTCCTTTCTTTCTTTCTTTCTTTCTTTCTTGCTTTTCTTCTTCTTTCTTTGTTTCTTTGTTTCTTTCTTTGTTTCTTTGTTTCTTTCTTCCTTCCTTCTTTCTTTCTTTCTTTCTTTCTTTCTTTCTTCCTTTCTTTCTTTCTTTCTTTCTTTCTTTCTTTCTTTCTTTATTCCTTCCTCCTTCTTTCTTTCTTTCTTTCTTTCTTTCTTTCTTTCTTTCTTTCCTCCTTTCATTCTTTCTTTCTTTCCTTCTCTCCCCTTTCGTCTTTTTCTAAATATTCTAATTCTTATCTGATTTTTATAGACTTCTGGGAAACATAACGGTATTAAAATTTGGTGTTTCTCTCTCTCTCTCTTTATTTCTCATCAGGCAATAATAAAGAACTGACAAGTGGAAATAAAATAATTTGTGTGAAACTAGAAAAACACGCGTGAACATGTGTGTGAAGTGTCTTAAACATGCTCATGTGAACACTCTGTAAGGAGATTTCCCATCTAACTCTTTGCACAGTTTCTCTAATTAAATTTATTCCCAAATCTTCACTCAGTTTCTTATAAAACTGTAAATCAGATTCAGGAGCTCTGTTACTTTCACATCTTCTCTCTCCAGTGTGAAATATTAAATGCCTGCTGCTCTTTCTTACTGTCGCCCAGCGGATTTCTCCAGCCAATCAGAGGCGGCGCTCAGGTGTCAGCTCCGTGGCTCGTCCAATAAAAACTCTCTCTGATGTGCGGGCTCCTGAGAACAAAGCTCGAGGGCGCTCTCGCGCGTCAAAGTGTGCTTGTTTTGCTGGCTCGGTGTTGCCAGATTTTGATAATTAAAGCATTTTTTTCCTTTCAATCACATTCAAATTGGAACATTCCTATGCTGGTGCATTACAGTTTCTGAGGCTGTCCATATATTTTATTTAATAAAGAATCCACTCTCTGTCAGGATGATTTACTGAGCAATAAATTGTGCAGATTTAGCCGGTGTTCCAACATTAAAAAAGCTTAATATCTTTTTTTTTTTTTAATTTAATTTATTTATTTACTTTTTTTTACTCAACCCTTTTAGAGGGTTGCTAAATCTGTGTGCCTTGTAATATGCTATTTGTCCTATCTTGTCTGTTTGGTTTCACATCTTATATTTGCATTTTTTATCATGATTTTTCCCTTTCTCCTCTTTGTTCAGATTCTTATTGTTGTATGACATGTTGATTGTTTTTTTTTTCCACTTGTACATGAAATACATTTCCTTACATTAAGCAAAGTAATGTTTTACTCTTACTCTATTATTTGTATAAAAAATATTATTATTATTATTATTATTATTATTGTTGTTGTTGTTGCTGTTATTATTATTATTATTGTTGTTGTTGCTGCTACTCTTCTTCTTCTTATTATTATTATTATACCGAAAATATCTCCAGCCTTATAATATGCAGAGGTGCGCATGCGCAGGACAATGTTTGGGTCTAAAGTGCGACACGGTCAAATCCAATCTGGCAACCCTGAGCTCAAGGCTTTTCTGCTTTGCAAACGTGCGCCGTCGCGAGACCCAAAGCATTGCCGCTGCCCGCACTCTCTCTCTCGCTCTCTCTCCCCCTCTCTCTCTCTCTCTCTCTCTCTCTCTCTTTCTCTCTCTCTGTCTCTCTCATCGGCTTTACGCTGAACATCCCTCTCGCCGCGGCGTTATTTCCTTGTTTTTGTTTTTTTTTTGTTGTCCGCGTTGAACATGTCGCTGATGGAGGAATACGCGGAGGAGGAGTACGAACGCGCGCCGAAGCGCCTCAAAACCTCGGAGGTGGAGGAAGGAGAAGAGCTGGAGGAAGGCGAGGACTCGGACTCAGCATCCGCCGGGCTGCTAGGAGACGAGGAGGAGGACACGCGGCGCTCCGGAGGGCAGGACCGGGCCCGGTGGAGCAGTGCGACCTACACCAGCAAACCAGTCCGGAAGGTGAGACAAAGGGGGGAGAGTCGGAATTATAAGAAAGACAACCCGGGCTTTTTCGGGGTGTGTGTGTGGAAAGCTGCAGGTGATCATTCATAATCAAAAGCGATAATAATTAAGGCTGTCAGAATTAATAGCGCGCGCCATTCATCGTTATCCCCTCTAATAAACCTCACCCTCAAAATGTTCCAGTAAACATCACTATCAGTATTACGAGCTGTAATAAAATGCTCTAAAAGCATCACGATCCGGTAATAAATCCATTAAGGTCACAGCTTTAATTATGCAAAGGAGAAGATGATGAAGAAGAAGAAGAAGAAGAGGCTCACGAGCAACTGTGCAAACAAGAAGGAGGAGTTCTTTCACGGTTCACGATCACAGCGCGGCCCTCAGGAGTTCTTTTGATCGGACGCACCTCGATTAGAGTCTAATCCCACTGCGCATCGTGCACCTCGCCTATGGACCTGAGTAAACCGAAAGACGCACGCGGTTGTAGATGAAGCATCAGCGGATGTGGTGCGACTTTTGCATACCACTTTTAATTTTTTATTTTTTTTGCATAAGCTGTGGGTCCGTGTGTGACTCCTAACTACACGTGAAGATCAAAAAAAAAAAAAAAGGAGCACGCGCTCGGGATGTACATGCAAAAAAAGAAGAAGCAAAAATCATGTGCTTCGAATCAAAAATCTTACTCTGATGTTTTTTTTTATTTTATTTTACGCATCAGATGCTTAAAGGCAAGTTTGTCAGTGTCAGTGCGCGTGATGTGCAGCATGCCATTCAATATAAAATGCAAAACACATCCAGTTCAGCGATCCAGTCCAAGCATCAACCCCCATACTCATCCCAGTACATCGTTAAGTGAGACGTCACGTGACCCCTGGCTACAGTTTAACACTGGACCTGTTTAAGATCTCAAATTAGTTGTCAAAGCTCACGTTACTGCACAACTCTCCTTTGGATGTGATCTTGATGGTTCGTATCTGTAACTGCAAGTCAGCCTAATCTGTCTTTATCCATTTTATACGAAGCAACAAATGGATACACTAGTTAGTTAGCTCAAGCATCACAGTATTGTAATATTTTATCTCCTTCTAAGCCTCGGTTTGTTTCTTGCTGCACGTGATCGTTACTCGAGCAAATGTTTTGAAACACGTCTGATTCCTTCCTTCCAGCTTTGCTTGAATTGATTAATTTCCCCCATTTTACTCCATCCGTGTAAGTCAGTTCAATCCTTATTTTATTCCACGTTGTCACAAAGCACCTTTACCAAAATGTGTACGATTTTAAATTGACATTTATTCAAAATTATATTATTATTTATGCGGTGAGAAAAAAGTTTCCAAAGACGAAATATGGAGGAACCAGATTCAAAAAGGGAAATAAGATCAGATGAGATAAACCTTTATTCATCCCGCAGTGGGAGAATTTCGATATTTCATAACGCTGTCACACTGAATAGTGTGATTTATAAGTAATTCCTGTTCTATATCTGTGCACTATATTGTCAAAAAATTTGTTTAAGCAGGAATAATAGTAAGCATAGTCTGTACATGGCACTCCATCGCAAGCCGTAAATTCTGTGACTGTTCTCTTTCATGTCACACGGCCGCTTATCAGATATGGATCCGATCTAGGACCACATGTACACGGTCATACATCATTACATGAAAATGAAGGATGGAATTCAGACGAAAAGTACATGGTGGCGAGATTACTTCGTAAAAGTGACTGTGGATTATATCAGTATGTACCAGCTACGTAAGGCCATGATTGCTTTGTACATTGAAGTTAATTGTGTTTTGGAGCTTGTCAGTAGACAGGGATGCGTCTGTCTCTTTAAGTGTTTACTGTTTCTTTTGGTTTGTTAAAGTTCTCATAAACAGGGTAAATAGTTGTTGGGGATAAAGATTATACATGCTTCATTAGACGGTAGCTTCTCCTGAGCTATGGTGATAAGATGTTTATTACACTCAAACAACACACATACACACACACACACACACACGATACTCACAATAATTTTTATATATGTCTACTACCGAGTCACTCACTCACATTTACATTTATTCATCCCCAAGTTATATAGAATCTAATCCACACACAGATCTAGCGATGGAGTCTTAATGGCCGTGCCCAAGGCCCTGATATGAGGTTTGAGCTAACGTTCGTGCTCCATCTCCTCTCTCTCTCTCTCTCTCTCTCTCTCTGTCAGCCATCTGTAGAATAGCTCTTTATCCTTGTTTATGTCTCTTTTATTGACGTACAGAAAGAAAAGCCATAGTCACAACAAAGCAACACCTCTCCGTTCATGCTCCCTGTGGCTTCCAGAGGAATGAAAAGCATCATTTCGGGTCAGACACGAGAGAAACGACACTTTTTTCTCTCACAGATTTTACAGATCAAACCGAAAGCAGAGCAGGAGGTGCAGGCGGGCCGGGTGTTATCCGCATTTCAGTGAAAAAAACATGTTTGGAGCAATGAATCATGGGTCGGAGATAGCAAGGCAGTTGTAGATTCGGTTTGCGTCTTTGATCTGCCCACTTTTTGTGCGAGTGCAAATGGGAGTGAGATGAGAGTGCAGTGAGCAAGGTGCTGCATCGTCCTCCTCTCTCTCTCTCTCTCTCTCTCTCTCTCTGTCTCTCTCTCTCTCTCTCTCTCTCTCTCTGTCTCTCGTGGCCGTGTCTCTCGAGGCTCTCTCGGCATCTGGGTCTCTCTTTGTTTGATGGTTGTAGGTTGGCACGGATGACTAATGAACGATTGAGCGAGTGTTTTTCCTCCTCGCCCGTGCGCGCCACCCTGACCGAGCGCCGATCGCTTACAAGAAACAACCCTGGTGCGACAGTCACTGATGCCACACACTAAGAAAAAGTGCATTAATAATCACGACAAGTCGAGCTGGAATCACATGAATTATTTACAGTATTGGAATAATAATTGCACCTGTCGTTATAACCACATAAACATCGAATCGCTGTAATTATCTGAGGTCATAATCTCAGAGCAGTCATACGATCCCGCTCACATAAACACGTCTCGTCTCGGTCTGGTTATAATGAGATGGTTTTCTCGATCTTCATTTATTTAGAGTAGGATAAATATTTAGCTTAGTCACTTTCAGTAAATGGATTATGGTGTAGACGACAAGATTTAGTGTGTTAATTATTTATAAGTTTTTTTTTTTTTGTTGTTGTACATAATGTATGATCTTGTAGCCTCTTCGTTTTTTACAGTAATTGTTTTTATAATCACGTTAATATTTGGGTCTAAAATTGTGCAGTCCGGTGATTTCCTAGTTATAATATGTTAAATTATATTACTGTTATATTAGTCATAGATTTTATATTGAAATTATTATTATTATTATTATTAATATTAATAATAAAAATAATATTATTCACCTGTAAATATACAGTTATTTATTATATTAATTATACCATGTGTTTCATGCATTAGATTAATTAGCTTTCTAATTATTTCTAAAAAGCCATAACAGATTTTAATTTTTACTGTAAATTTTTTAAAAAAGTTAACAAAATATTATTTTATCTGAATACATAATAAGCAGGGTTTAAAACTTTTTATTTTATCATTTATTAAAGAAGAAAATAGTGTAAGTGGGTTTATTTGTTATGAACACTTCTAAATAATAAATAATATTGACCATTCATAATGCATAATAAAGGTAGCTATAATGTGCAACTTCATTAATAACGTCTTGTGAAGGCATTGTAACTAGATATGAATTTTATATTTCTTTAAAAAAATATATGACCTTGATATCAGGGTGTTATCGATTTTTTATTTTTATCTTTTAAAAAGTAATGCTTTATTGTGCATTATTTTGCACTGTGGGTAGATTTATAACTAAAAAAAAGTGTTATAAACACTGCATAAAAGCTGTTATTAACTACAGCGCCTTCATAATGACTTGCAAACCGTTATCTACTTTCAGTAGTTTAGCAAAAAACGACACTGAAATATAACCGTTTTTGATTTTACTGCATCGGTCTTTAAAAAGTAGGCCACCTTGCGTCACGAATCTGTCCGCTTTACTTCGAACAGCACAGCAATCCTGCAGATAATGTTCGTCATTAAACTCTATTCATATGGTTTTAGTTTCTCAGCACAATGTTCCAAAGGCTGTGAATTTTGAGCATAAGCAAATTTGTTTACAGAAATCCGGACTCATAATATCGTAGGGTATGCGAATATAAAATGAGGCTTTATCGACAACCTGTAGCTCTACTTAGAGTTTTAATGGCCGGCTTATTCAGGCCTTTTTCCTCATTAACGAGCTCTTAGTAAACACAGTGTGGAAACACGGTAAGACGACACAGAGCAGCTCGATGTTTGAGAGTGTGTTAAAAAGCATCTGTGATCGTGCGGTTGCTGGAGGGGTGTAAAAAAATTCTCTAGATGTACAGTATAACAGAGGAATACGGTATGTTGCGGGAAAAAAAAACGATTTGAAGTGCGAGAAGCAACATCTGCTCGTGAAAATCACAATGGATTCTGGATAGGAATAAAATGTTCAGTTCCTTCTTAGGTTCTTGGGGAAAGATCGCTGTTTATAGTCTTAGAAAAACATCAGCGTTGTCGATAATAATTTTATGATCCTCGTATTTTTAGCAGAAAGGTTTTCTTTCTTTATCACTGTAAAAATAACATAAAAATAAATTACCCATGTATTTGTCTTATTTGTATATACACCGATCAGGCATAACATTATGACCAGTGACAGGTGAAGTGAATAAGACTGATGAGCTCCTCATCATGGCTCCTGTTAGTTGGTGGGATATATTAGGCAGCAAGTTTGTCCTGAAAGTTGATGTGTTAGAAGCAGGAAAAATGGACAAGCGTAAGGAGAGTTTGATATTGTGACGGCTAGACCACTGGATCAGAGCATCTCCAAAACTGCAGGTCTTGTGGGGTGTTCCCGGTCTGCAGTGGTCAGTATCTATCAAAAGTGGTCCAAGGAACAGTGGTGAACCGGCGACAGGGTCATGGGTGGTCAAGGCTCATCGATGCACATGGGAGAGAAGGCTGGCCCGTGTGATCCGATCCAACAGACGAGCTACTGTTGCTCAAGTTGCTGAAGAAGTTTATGCTGGTTCGGATAGAAAGGTGCATAACAGGTCAGGGGTCCAACAAAATAATAGGCATGTGGTCATAATGTTATGTTGTAATAAAAATGAGACCTGATTATAAAGTAGTATTAGTCAGTAGATTGACAGTAAGGAATAAGGAATCGTGAATCCAAGTTGCGTAATATCTATCAGGTCCGACAAATTAAATGACTGCCGGAAAGTGCCGTCACTGCAGCGTGACGCTCAGCAAAATGTGTTGCTTGTTTTGTATCTCGCATGAATCTGCCGTCTGATGTATCTTAGCTTTACTTTTTCTGCGCTGCCGAGCTGATAAAGCCACGAATGTCTTCGCTTTCAAAAAATTAAGACGCTCATCTCACAAAAAGGAGAGATGAAGAAAATGGAACATGGGTGGAATGCAGTGGCTTAGATGTTAGCATTTTTGCCTCACATTATGAATGCTGGGGGTTTAACTCACGTCTTTACCCTGTGTGTGGTTTTTGCGTGTTGTGTGATTCAGGTGTTTCCTCTGGGTACACTGGTTTTCTCCCTTAGCCCAAAAACATGTGATGTAGGCTGAGTGGTGTCTCTTTTTTTGTCTGGTGTTTGTGTGTGCATGATTTTGCCCTAAAGTGGGTTGCCTACATTGTCCAGGTTGCCCTGATCTACAGAAAATGTATAGATGGATGAACAGAAATGACACTGTGTGTTATTTATGAAGACGACTTCATTATACAGGAAGTCTGCTGTTGAGCACATTATATCATTTTACTTAAATGTTATAATGAACTTAGTTACAGTTAATAACTTATTTGTTTAGTTACCTTGTTAACAGGTAAAAACGCTAGCAATCGCATATAGAACCATGAAATCAGACTCCAGTAATTTTTTGTTGTTGTTGTAATGATGAATAGGTTAGATGAGTTTGGCCACGCCCATTTCCTCCATTCAGAGACATAGGGGATACGACTGTCATCTTATATACAGTCTCATGAGCCTGAGTGAGATGGAAAAAAGGCAACAAATCGTCACTAGAATGTAAAGAATCATGCTTTTATTTTTCATTTACCCCATGCGGTTTGTTTACATTTCCATACGCCTTTGATTTGTTGCTCCGCTACCCTACTGAGTTCACCTGTTATGTGTTATTTTCTACTCCTGTGTTTTCCCAGGTTTGAAGCCTCACTAGCTGGTCTGATGTAATAACGGATTGATCTTGTTTAAAGCTGTCTGGCTATGTTTTGACCCCCGCTGTTGACATCGATTATGGTTCTTGCATTTTCTAAAAAAAAAAGAAGAAAAAAAGCAGCTCTTCTGTGTTAGTGTTTTCTGGCGTTAACCTTTGCTTGCTGTTCCGATTATGACTGCGGATTGATCCGGTTTAATGTTGTCTGCCTCTATTTTGAACAATCCCAGGGACAAATAAGTGACATGGATTGTAAATATAAGATTTAAAACAAAACAAAACAAGACCTATAATGCAAAAAAAAAAAAAAAAAAACCCCTCATATTTGTTTATGTTCAAGAATCTGGAAGGAAACCTTAAGACGTCCGCTTGCCATTGTTTGGGTCACTGGTTTGTTATCCTGTTGTGTTCACCTGCTCTGTGCTATTTTATTTATTCATTTATTAAGACTTATCATTAATATATAAGAATCCTCGTTTATATCACAGCACAATAAGGTCATACAAGGGTTAAGTATGCCACAAACACCTTGAGACTAGTTAAGCCTTTTATATCACAGGTGCTCAGTAATAGCTGGTTAGAAATTGTTAATGTTAATCAAATGCTGCGTAGGTTTGTTTTAAAAATAACTGAACACGTATACCTGAACCAGTCCGAGCGGCAAGGGAGGGGAGGTTAAAACACAGCCGCGCTGATGCACTCAATGATTCTGCAGGAAGCAGGGTCGACCTGGTCTTGAAATTAAGTATTGATTGGAAGCCAGTGATGTGCATGCTTCAGATGCACAGATATGATGGGCTGCAGTAGAGGTTTCGACGGCACGCCTGCCTCGTTCTTCTCAGGAGCTCGTTATGACACTGATGGGAGAAAATGGAGGAATGATTTTGTTTCGGCTTACAGGCGCAGTGGGGCTCGCATCAAATATATATCAGGCGAATATACTTCCACGTTTTAAACATGTCACATCTCTCTGTCTTTGTCGAACCGGTCGATTTGGGAAGTGGACCTGCACCGTAGAGCTGTGTTTAAATGGCCTGAAATGGGTGCACATTCATTTTTATTGGCATTCCATCCAAAGACGTGTACAGTGGGGCGAAAGATGACTTTTTCAGGATAAAACAGGGGGTTTTTATGTGCAGTATACCAGTACAACAATATATTTGATCAACAAAACATTGTAACCAGTGACTGTAAACACAATGGAAGTTACTTTAAATTCCAAAATTATTTTTTATCTATTAAGACAATTACAGGAACTGAAACCAAACAAATAACACCCAATAATAATAATAATAATAATAATAATAATAATAATAATAATGTTTAATACTATTCTTCAGAAGTGCTAGCAATCTAACTTAAGGTTTTACCTATTTAGGATACTTAGAAACCTAATTTTTTAAAGTTGTTTACACCATCGACTGATTTTCTGTAACAGCAATTCCGTCTGTAGTGTTGGCTCCATGTCACATGTTTATATTCACGTGTTCGGTATGATACCTTACGGTTTCCATAGCAACAGCTAATCTAAGCTCCACGTAATGTAATCTAAGCAAGTTATAAACTGTGTTTTTTAAATGATTGCTGTTTAATAACTTAGAAACACAGCTCCAGTGAAGATTTTTTTAACGACACCGCTCAAACTACACTGTCTGTTTAGGAAGCATAAGTGATTGTGTATCAGTTTCACATGCTTTGGTGTAAATGAAAGAGACAACAGGTGCACTGGAGAGGTTACAGCAAGACAGCCTCAAAAAAGGAAATGGTTTTGCAGCTGGTGGCCATGGACAATTGCTCTCTCTTTATACTTATGACTGATTTGTGTCCAGTTTTGTGTTTTGTTTTTTTAGGGTAGCGTGAGGCAGTAACTGCAACCCGGTCAGGTTGTACAGGTAGTCCAGCTTCTCTGGGATGGCACATCCATATGTGTCCTCACAAGAAGGTCTTTCAGCAGCGTTTAAAGACCATGGAGGAGATGCTGGGAGATGGGCTGTTACATGAGGAGAGCTGGACAGGGCTTCTATCTTCTCCTTTTGCAAGGAGGAACAGAAGGAGCTCTGAGCTCTAGAAAATGACCTCCATCAGGCTACTGGTTTGCATGTTTCTGGCTAAACTGTCAGACTTCATGAGGATGGCATGAGGGTCTGACATCCTCTAGAGGGACCTGTGTTCCCACAACCTCGAGAACATGTGCCAGAGAACCCTAGTCCACTACTGGTGCCCCGTTCTCTTTATGAATGAGAGCAGGTTCACACAATACACATGTGATAGGCATGAAAGAGTCTGGAGATGCCATGGGGAACATCATGCTGACTGTAACATCAGACAGTATGACTGGTTTGGTGGTGGGTCAAGGGAGGAATATCCTTGGAGGGATGTAAAGGCCTTCATGTGCTAGCCAGAGGTACCCTTACTGCTGTTAGGTACTGGGATGAAATCCTTTGTCAGAACTTAGGATGGTGCAGTGGGACCTGGGTTCCTCTTGGTACATGCCAGTGCCAGACCTCATGTGGCCAAAGTGTGTAGGTAGTTTCTAGATGATGATTGACTGACCCTCATGTTCTCTAGGGGGATTAGTGGTTAAGGTGTTAGACTACTGATCGGAAGGTTGTGAGTTTGAATCCCAGGTCCACCACTGCTGAGCCCCTGAGCAAGGCCCTTAACCTTCAATTGCTCAGTTGTGTAAATGAGATAAATTGTAAGTTGCTCTGGATGAGGGTGTCTGCCAGATGCCAGAAATGGAAATGTCTAGACCTGAATCCAATTGAGAACATCTGGTATCTTATGTATCAGGGCCTCCAAATAGCACCACAGACTGTCCAGGAGCTCACTGATGCCCTGATCCAGGTCTGGAAGGACCAGTACCGGGCCAGGGATCATATGGTATCAGGCTCCAAAGAAACAACAGACTAATAAACAAATTTTATTTTGAAAAAATTGCCACTTCCACCCACGCCTCACTCCCCCATTTGACACAGTTGCGGGTTTTTCCATACATCAGAAATGCCGAGTTCACAGTGCACGATTTTAGCCATGATTTTCAGTCGCTGACAGGTTTTGCGAAATCACCAGAAAATGCCCGAAATCAGACACTAATCATACCTTGTTCCCGTGAGTGACAATCGCGCAGTGTAAATTACCAAAGACGCGATCTGAGAGAATCGCTGATAAGTCGCCGAAGCCTGTGAAATATTTGGCATAATTAGATATTAGAACCATAACCAGATATTGGCTAAATATCTGGACCTGTCAGCGACTCAAAATCCTGCAGTGTGAAAAGAGTTCATACTGAAAAATACCTCGGCGATGACCTACAGCCAATGAGCGAGCGAGATACAAGGCAGTGGGCAGTTCAGGGAGGAGATATAGACCACAATATCAGCAAGCATGGCTTCAGTTGGAGCACAATATTATAGTTGAATAGAGTTTATAGGTTCAGCAGCAGCATCAGCAGCAGCACTCTGCAAAATTATTCATTTGTTCAGTTATGCAGAACGCATGATCCTTGTTCCCCGTACTGACCATATGGATCATGAACTTCTTGCAGGGTTCCATTTACCGTTCATCTCACGTGTGATCTCGCATTATCATATCATGCGTGCGTTTGGTTGTGAAACGCAGTTTGCGGACCAGAGAGAGTTGTCGGCGATTCTTCCTATTGTGAAGTCAAGCAGTGTGAAAGCTCCTGTCGCCGATCCATCGTGCCGTGTGAACACAGCAGCGACTGAATGCTACCCTAGATAGTCGTGCAGTATTAAAGCAACAGTGATCCGACCACTCTGAAAATCGTGCAGTGTGAACTCAGCATAAGTCCGCAAGCTACCTGACACTAAAATGACCCAAAAACAAATGCCACCAGACAGCTCCCCCTATCAATCACCCCCCGGGCACGGAAAAATTGTCCGGTATCAAACCGGTCCATGGTACAAAAAAGGTTGGGGAACCCTGCTTTATCTCATCAGGAGCAAGCCCAGATGTCTGGACTGCTTAATAACATGCTCTGATGAAATTCATGCAAGTTCATAATTCAATTCTGTAATTTCAATTTTTGACTTGATTTTTTTATTTTTTATTTTGGGTGTGATTTTAAACCCAGCCAAACCTTAGAGGATTGATGATTTTGGTTTTTATTGACCACAGTCACATCACTTAGTTCCTTACACCATGTATATAAGTGCAATTTAAGTGTTTTTTTGAGCAGTATACTTCTGAAAAAGTGTCAGTGTTCAGGACAAGAAAAGTTTCAGGACAGAGATGGGTTTTTTTTTAAAAAAAAAAAAAACATTTCTTATTAACTTCATGAAAGAGCAAAAAGAAAGTCTGGTGAAGGAAGCTACTATAGCTGCCTCAAGCTAGCCTGTTTTCTTAACGCTAAATTTGAAAATAAAAGTATAGCGTGTCATATAAGAGGAATAAGACACAACTATTGAAAAATAATCGGTGGTTAAAAACTTGCAACATGCTAGGCTGCATCATAACATCTCATGGGTATTGTGAAACAATCTGAATGTGTTTTTACTAAATCGACAAGATAGAAGGGCAGATGTATTAACGTGGACATGATTTAGCGCTATAGGTCAGGGTTTGTCTTTTGTTTTCCTGTCCTGGTTGCAATAATAAGTGTTGCAAGACGTCTTTTCTTTAAGATTAAAATCTTGTGTAATGGGATGTAACGGTCAAAAGTGCAGAAAAGTTGCAGTGCAACAGCTTTTATTTCTGCAGTGTGTGTAGAACTCATTAGTATATGACTTTCTGTTTAAAATAATATTCTATCTCAGGTCACTAGACATCTCGGGTCCTGTTTAGGTATCTTCTGTAAAGGGAGCTGGTCTTGCATGGTGTGCATGTGTGTGCGTGTGAGTGTTTTGCAAGCACCTTTCCTTTGCAGTTGCTTACGCATGAGTTCTTTCTTGTCTTTTACTACTCTGTGTGTGTGTGTGTGTGTTTTGTGAGCTCGCTTAGTTTTGATCTTTATCACAGGAAAACTATAGTTTTCCTGCCTTACAACACATGCAACACGTCATCAAACAAAATGTAAGTCGTTCACACTGATCCAACACATTAGTTTATTCTCTGACTAAAAATAATCATGTCATAACTTCAGCATAAATTACACTCACGACATTGTCGCTAATTCTGCTTGCTTGTTTTTCCTCTACGTTTTATTTGCATGCTGCACAAATAACCAGGTAAACTTCACCACATAAAACATTTGCAATTACGGTGAGACGTTTAGCAAAGATGTAAAAGTGAAACAAACGTGTATCCAAATGAATCAGACTCAAACGGAAATATGCCGCACTGCTTCCTTGTCTTTTAGCATAACCAAATGTTAGCTAAACTAGCTGTCCTTCTGGGCCCTTATATAAGCTTTTCGAATGCCGATTTACTGAGACGTGTTATCTGAAGCTGCCAGCCACAGTAAGCACATCAGCTATAGGATCAAACCACAGATAAATGCACTACTGTTTTTTCCCCCCACAAATAAAACCAAGGCTTGAGACTAAATAGAATTTACTGTGGCTGGAATAAGTCAGACCAGACGTTCTGGGATAATCCCAGATGCTTCAAGTAGCAACCACATGCTTGTTTATTACACATTTAAAGACAAACATGAATTTCATTACAAGAAGGTCTTGCTGTCAAACTAAAGGAAGACATTTGTGGGCTTCTGATTTCCTTAAAAATTCCTTAAAATTGCAAACACATACTTTTTCATCTTAATTAGCATTCATGGTCCACAAACCCATAGACAGATCAAAGTAAACAATAGTGAATAATGTTTTTAAAGTTTTATTGTTCCACTGTGATTGGGCAGTATGACAGTATAATATCAATATTGCAAGAATTTGCCTAATGACACACTTTTTATTACATATTATTGGGACTTTTTTTCAACAATCTGTGAATGAAATAGCAAAGTCTGTTATTCACATGGAAGAGCTACATAATTGTTTTGTTTTTGTAGATACTCGGTTGTTAGCAAACCTGAATAATACAATGATGATCATAGTCATGTGTCAGATATCATATAACTATGGTGTGATGGTATGTGGTAGCTTAATGGTTAAGGTGTTGGCCTTTGAATCACAGGTCCACTAAGCTGCCACTGCTGGGCCCTTGAGCAAGGCCTTGACCCTCAATTGTATAAAAATGTAAGTCACACTGGATAAGGGCGTTTGCCATATGCCAGAAATGTACATATGATATTCTTTGCCCATATCGTATTGCCCATCCCTACCCAATCCAACCCAGTATCACTTAAATTTATTGTGTTCACATATTGTGTTCTTAATAAAACAAAATTACAATGATCTTCTTCTCAACTGCACTGCTTATGCTCTGTACTTTTGCTCAATTTTTTGCCATATGCTATTGTTTAGGTTTTAGTCCTGTCCCTGGTTTGTTATCCTACTGTGTGCACCTGCTCTATGTTTACATTTACAACTATGCCATTTGGAAGACGTCCTTATCCAAAGCGACTTACAATTTATCTCATTTTATACAACTGAGCAAGGGTTAAGGGCCTTGCTCAGGGGCCCAGCAGAGGTAGCTTGGTGTACCTGGGATTTGAACTCACAACATTCTGATCAGTAATCCAACACCTTCACCCAGCTACCATATCCCTACAATCCCTGCTCTATGTTTAGCCCTTGATTAATATGTCTATGATATTTACTTTCAGCTGTTTCACTTTTTCAGTGCAAAGTCTAATACAGTAATCCCCCGCTATATCGCGGAATTTTATTTTGAACATAACAAAATTTGGTGTGGATTTTCCCGGTATATCGCAGTATCCCCAAACCTTATAGTGAATTGTTTGTATGTTGACATAAGGTAATTTATTAATAAATTAATATAATATTAATAATAATTAATAATATAATAATAATAATAATTAATAATAATTATTAATTACAAAATACAAACATTAATTAAAATAAAGTAAAATGTTAATAATATATCAAATACTGTACAGCGTAGCACTGTTTAGGAAAGCGCGGTGCGGGGATGCTGAAAATCAAAATACAGCACGGATGGAGGAACGGGTCTGGTCTGGTGATTGGCTGCTGGCTATGCATGCAGTTGGGGAAAGGGAAACAGAATTCTCCAGCATCCCAGTTCTTCGCGTGTCACTGTCCCGAGTGTTCTGGCAAGGAACATACATACATACAGTACTCACTATAAATGTGATATTTCTACGAATTTACCCAAAATTCATCTCACTATATGCTTGCAAATGTTTTCTGCGTGTGTTTAAAGAGTGTGGGAGGGTCATTTACGGCTTAAACAATAAATAAAAAGCATTTGGGGGTGGCGTCCGTGTATCGCAGATTTTCGTTTATCGTGGGAATGCAACCTCTGTGATAAACGGGGGATTACTGTAGTGCAATTGAGTCTCAGTGGTTGATTCTGAATTATTCTACTTTACACTCTACCCCTAACATGGACCCTTGAATTTGCTCTTGCTTCATGTCTTCGCTCACCAAATGTTACAACATCACTGAGCTGTTCCTCCATTCACACTCGGAAAGTATGAATGCTTTCTTTTTTATGCTAACGCACTTAATGCTATAATATTTTTAAATACAGATAGCTAAGGTATACTGGGCTATTATTCAGACAACACTACAAAGTTAAAAAACAGGATTTTTTTAAACATGTATAGAATTTTCTGGCATAAAAGGGTCAGACATTATACAATATACCTGCTTTGATTATATAACATATTGTCACACAGTCTGAAGCTTGGGGCTTCGTACAAAATGGAAGCTTGAATTTACAGTCATTCTCACGGTATCTGCTTACAGCATCATACGCTTAAAGAGAGTGATATTAAATTAACATATAAAGTGTCTAAAATTTTATTATAATCGTAATTTCTTTCTTTTTTTTTTTTAAATGTTCTCTCAGACTGTCTTGAGAGAAAAATGAGGAAAATGAATTTACTGAAGTGATAGGTCTACTTCCCTAATGTTATAATTTTTCTTCTAACAATTCTCATGAAGAAATCTTTAAGGAAACCTTACTAAGATTACGTTTTGGATTGGGAATGGAGTTATTGTTTGTGCCTTTTCTCACAGCTTTATTTTTAATTCAGTTTGGAGAGAAATGCCTACCATATTGCCTAAAACAAATTTCATATTTCTAGGGAATTAGTTTTGAACTAGTTTATAAGAGGAACTGAATGATTCATACATCTTTGTCATACCAATAACTGCCTTGAAAATGTGGGCTAAATGTCCTTACGTTGTCTTTACCCCTCTGCAAATCTACACGAATGCATTTTGAGGCCTACAAACCTATGATGTATGATGACCTAAATGTATGATGGTGTTGGTGATAACTGTTGGCTAAGCTGTTATCAGTATCAGAGATTGGATTGGAGCGGTGTGCAAACTGACTAATCTGCTTCACAATACATGAATGCTAGCTTTATATCTTTCGTTTTAACTTTTTAATAGAACTCAGTAAGCTGTAAAAAAAAATAATTCCGGCAATTATTGTCTATTCTAAGTTTGGTATAATAATAAAGGAAACGCATTTGTATGACACAGGTTTGGTGTGTGGTTTTGAAGTTCATGCATGACCGAAAATAGCCTGTGGTGTGCTCGGAAATATTAACGCAACACTCCAGATTTCAGTGCCTGAAACATGCTTTCTGGTGTGCTTGTATTTTTATAAAAGTAGACTACTTGCTTTGTGACAACATAGTAAATGTATGTTTGCTGGTTTGTTTTTATTTAGTTGATGCGAATGTTCAATTTGAAATGTAGTTTCTGTCAGAAATCCCGTCACGTTGTGTATTTTCATTCACGGGTTCATACAATTTAATATTAGCACGTTAGCTAGCTAACTATATTTACCAGTGGCATTCTAACTATGCATGGATATGATTTAAACAGAAATCCTGTCAGGTTAGCTGCCTGGCTAGCTTTATAAGTGAAGTGTATTTTGGTTCATGAGTACAGTTTAATATTTCCCTGAAACAGGCTTTCTGGTGTGCTTGTATTTTTTATATATTCTATATCTATTAAATCTCAAGGTTCTGTAAAGTATGATCTCAAACACTATCATCTAATTGATAACACTCATTTTCATGCGGTCAGTGAAGACACACAATGCCATCTCTGTGGTCACATACTTAAAATCAAAGTCATTTTTCTCAGAAATGTGTTGTATGCTAACCATCTAGACAGAGATTGCATATAACCATGAAAGCACAGATGGCTAGGTTTATCGTGGAAGTAAATGAATAATTCTTGAGTATGACTTTTAGAAATGACATCAGATTAGCACAGGTTAGTTAGCACATTAGATTCGCCAGTGAATGATATAAACATTTAGAATTGTTATTTAAAAATATCTCTCGGAAATCCTGTCAGGTTGGGTTACATAATCTAGTTCATTAGCTTTAACTGTGAATGCTATGAACTTTTATAATTATAACTGCTATCGCTGTTAGCTAGCTAGTCATCCAGATTGACCAATGACATGAATAAATATTCATTTGCATGACTTAACATAGAAGTCTTGTCAGGCTAGCCACCTGGCTAGCGTTACCAGTGAAGTGCATGCACAATATTTCTCTCAGAAATCTTCTCAGGTTAGCACATGTCTTGTTAGATTAGCTCATGTTAGTTAGCTAGCCAGCTAGACCTGTGACATTTATAACTTTTCATAGATATGATTGAAACAGGAATCTTGCCAGATTAGCCATCTGGCTAGCTTTATCAGTGAAGTGTATGAAAATTCATAAGTACAATTTAATATTTCTCTCAGAACTCTTCACAGGTTAGCACATGTTAGCTAGCCGGCTAGACTAGTGATGTATATCTATTCATAGATATGATTTAACATTTTTGTCAGAAATCCTGTCAGGTTAGCTACCTGGCTAGCTTTACCACTGAAGTGCATGCTCATTTATGAGTACAATTTAATATTTCTCTCAGAAGTCTTGTTAGATTAGCTCATATAAGTTAACATTTATAGCTATTCATAGATATGATTGAAACAGAAGTCTTGCCAGATTAGCCATCTGGCTAGCTTTACCAGTGAAGTATATGAAAATGAAATGATCTGAAGTGCTGTGTTATGCTCATGGTATTTGAGAGATCAGATATGTTGATTTGATAGAATATATCATTATTAAGTTAAGAAAAAAAACATTTATGCCTGTTTTTTCTCCTTTCCTTATTTCCTTTTTAGTGTCCGACTTACAGTACATGACCATGAGCTTTCAGTAAACAATTGCTCAACCAGTCCAGAGACAAACATTAGAATGTCTGGTAAAATTGTTAGCGTTTATTGACCAGCCAGCCAGTGGCTCTTCAGACCGCGCAGATGTGTCTGGATGGTTTTTTGAATGCTCCTTTCTGTCTGCACTCGTTCCCGAGCCGTAAAAAAATATTGCAGACGAATGTAATTGAGTTTAGCGCGGCCGAATGAAATGGTTGCCGTGTTTAGACAAAAAGGGTTATCATGCATGCTGAAGCGTTCGCTTGCAGGAAATGTGCAGCATGTTTGCAGAACCGTGCTTTTCCCGTTATCCAGAGCACAAGAAGACGCTCGAATCAGGCCAGACCGTGAGAAAAACATTTCATCGGAAACCTTTGCTAAGAAAAAAAAGCTTTTCATTCGCATTTATTCCTCAAATCGATTCGTATTGGGTTTTCAGTAACACACTGTTTACTAATATTTACAAATTTGCTTAATTTGTACGTATCTGTTTTAACAACATATGCTGGGTTTGTATATTTCTATCAAGGCACATGAGTTCAATTTTTGTCAACATTTACAGTTAATTTCAGTTATGCTAATTTTATTTTGGAATTAAATTATGATGTTTGTGTGAAGAATGTAAACTACTAGTTAAAAAAAAAAAAAACGTCTCATAAGTCATTACTGGTTATATTATCTTATCTTATATTTACACAAATGCTGCAGAAACAACAGACAATAAATCTGACAGTTATATTTCCGAAACCAGGGATCAGGTTTAACGCACATGACCTTGATAAGATTCAGAGTATTGGTAACGATTTTATCATGACAGGAACTTCTCATAACAGGCGGCATTCAAGCAGATAAGCCCTCTTTTGGGAAATAAGTAGCTTTGTTGCCGGTAAACTCATACCTCCCGACATGAGGTATGAGGTATTATACAGTTTTCAGTGTTGGAGATTTACTTTCTGACCATAGCTAACTGAACTGACCACACTTTTCAAAGTGTGATGATTAATATGATAAGAAGACCAATAAGCCTAAATATAGTGAACATGTTCAGGACTTCAACGGAAGTGCAGAGAGGTGTATGAAGCTGGGTTAGTGGTGTGTGGGTTAAAGTGCAGAGTTGACCAATATAGTAAATGTGTGAAATAGTGCAGCTTGTGTAATAGTTTAGCAGTTTGTGTTGTGCAGGAAAACATTCCTAGAGCACAAACGAGTCTTTTTTAGCCACATCACATAATCCAGTGGCTAAATGCAGCATGTGGATGGTTCATACCGTCCACGCAAGGTGTTTTTACTATAAACGTACGCCCTCTGCGTCGCACCTAGGACAGGCTGACATTCGCTCTGTTACCTCAAGTGACTTGATGAGTCCTGACGTGCAACGCAGGGACACATCAAGCTTGGTGCATGCTCTGATCTTGATATCTGCCTTCACAGTGAAATCTTGAAAGGCCAGACGGCTCTCTGAAGTTCTGAAGGCTCGCTACCTCCTGGCTGGCTGTCCTACTTAGCTGCGATTCCTCTGACGGCTGCTAGCATTCAAACCGTGTCTGACATCAGAGGATTGAGAGCAATCCTTTCTTCATCATCGCCGTCATCATCCTCCTTCTACGCCGTATCATCATCGTATTCATATATCCAGTACTGTGCGAGAGTCTTGGGCACTTCAATTACATTTTTTAACACAGATTTACTCCTAGATGTTTATTTCTTCACTGTTGGGTCAGTAAGCAGCATTTAAGATTTATAAATATTAACTACAACAAATATTCAACGTCAGAAAAAAAAGTTTGTGTGTCAGTTAAGGAGGTAACATATTACATAACCACACTTCTCAGGGTTTCCTGCAGTTACTGAATCAAGAGTCACAGTCTTCAGTGGAACTCAGGCAGGTTCTCCAAAATGCTTAGAAAAAATTTAATCATTTAATGAATCTTTTTTTTTTTTTTTGCACAATATTAATAAGTGTCTCGTAAATATATGAATAGAGCAGTAAAGAATTGAGAGATTTGCTTTAAAATGCTTTATAATGTTGACCTTTTTTGCACCGTTTTTTATTGAGCAGTGAAAGTGCTTTTCAGAAATATAGCAAAATACCTTTAAAAGGTCTGAGTTTATGTAGCAAATTTCCTTCAGTAGGTCAAGGCTCGCTTTCCTCACCCTAAATATTTAGAAATAATATTTAGTAGGTACTGAATAGTGTTTTTGCTTTTAATTCTGGTATATATTTTTTTTAAAGTTGAGGTGTTATTTACAATTTTTGTATTTGAGAAGCATAATAACAGGGCTAAAAATAAAATCATGGTGTTAAAATATCTATCCTATTACTACTTCTTTTTGAATCGGATAAATATTTCTACAGAAATAAATTAAAAAATATCACAAATGACAAATTGCTCATGTTTAAAAAATGCAAAGAAACAATTAACTCTGTATAATTTATTTTAATCTTTATATTTTTTTTCAAGAATATTACACTTTTTTGGGGGCGTTTTTGAAAACCCAGGAACTGTGGAGAGTTTACGCAAGTAGCAAGAAGAAAACGTACAAAAATGTACAAATGTTAAGATATTAATTGTGCAAAGACAGACCGACAGACAGACAGACAGACAGACAGATAGATAGATAGATAGATAGATAGACAGACAGACAGACAGACAGACAGACAGATAGACAGACAGACAGATAGATAGACAGATAGACAGACAGACAGACAGATAGATAGATAGATAGATAGATAGATAGATAGATAGATAGATAGATAGATAGATAGACAGACGGACGGACGGACAGATAGATAGATAGATAGACAGACAGATAGATATATTGATAGATAGAGAGATGGATGTATGGATAGATAGATAGATAGATAGATAGATAGATAGACAGACAGACAGACAGACAGACAGACAGACAGACAGACAGACAGACAGATAGATAGATAGATAGATAGATAGATACTTTATTCATCCCAATGGGAAATTTACAGAAGAGTGTCCAGAAGGTCAGTTTAGTAGACAAAAATTCGATCAAAGGTGACCAGCACAGAATGAATCAGTAAGTGAACCCGGTAAAGTGAACGCACACACACACACACACACACACACACACACACACACACACACACACTAGTATCTGGTCCTGTGGTAGTATGCTTTCAATGATGGATGTAGTAAAGATGTGCTAATACATTGTGCAGTGTAACAGATGGGCTGCGTTCAAAATTTCCATGAATTATGTAAAATCATTTTTTTTAATCACATAGCCCGTCATTTCTACACACACGCGCCGGTATATCTAGCTGCGACACTAGTCTAGCGTGGTGAAATGTACTTCTGGGTCTTACCGTGTAATACTTTTCATAAAAGTGGATTTTTTTTTTCATCCAGTGTTAAAAAGAGGGAGAGTAAGCTCAAGGCACTCCCTCTCCCCACCCCCCTCCCCCCATGTGTGTGTTGCTGTGGGTGTGGATGGCTGAGGTTAACTCTTCTCACAGACTAATGTGCCTTTTCTCCTTTGCGGCAGCTCAGCCGGCGTACTTTTCTTTGGCTCGCCCCTCAGTGCTTCTTCTCATTCCGCCTTTGATGTTCCTGGACCAGAGGAGCGCTGCTTGAAATGTGCCAATCTCCATAATTAATTTCCGCAATTTTCCTAATCAAATTGTGTCCTGGTGGAAATTCATTGAATTAGCGTCGGAGAACAGCAGAGCCGTTTTAGCACCGGAGTGAAGAAACAACAAGCCCACATGCAGCTTTCTGCTATTTCTGGTCACATTTATAACTTGCGTGTTTCCTATTTTTAAACGGTAGTTACGTCCTCGGTGTCATCCGACCGAGGCGCGGCGGTTGATAAAGAAGGTTTGTTTGTCTCTTATAAGCTTGATTAGGCTGTTTATGCATTTGCGTAATTAAAATCAGATGCATAATACATAATCAGTTGAGCGTGAGCATTGCAGGGCCATCTGTTGCAGAGGGTTTTTTCTTCTCTCAAGCACCTTTTCGCTTCTCTAGTTAATTTGCTAAACAAGCTCATTTTTCCAGTCTACGTTTTTTTTTTTTCCTGTTACAGTGGACCGAATATTTCACCAACGTTTCAGCTTAACGGATTAAACGTCCATTCCGTGATTGCGGCATCAAAGTGGATTCATCCCAACATTTTACTGTTCTCTGGTCCAACAGATGTCTCGCTTGGAGTGGTCTGCATTTAGGACGCTGCATTTCTTAGCAGTTTCGTACCACGGCGCTGAATTCCGGCATTCTGATTGGTCAGAAGGTGTTGATTCATTTTCTTCAACGGCGTCTCTGGTTCCTATGTTTCCATGGTGACAATTTAGGCAGAGGCGTGTATGGTGGATGCTCAACATGGACGGATCGAAAACTGGGAACGTTTTCTGTGTAGAGACGTTTATTCAGCTTTTTTTGGAAGGAGTCTCCAGTGCTTTGTCATTTATTTGTAAATTCTGTTCTAATAGGAGAGCCTGGATCTGTGCAGTATCTCTGTAACGTGACTTTTTTTGGTCATAAGAGAGAAAAAGAAAAGAGAGGCTGGTGAGGGAACGACTTAAAAAATGAGATAGAAAGGACTAACCTGCTTGACGTTACACAACATTAAACTAACTATAACTATAGCTAGCTAACAATTTTACAAATTTACAATGTATTGATCTTTAATAACTTAAAACTTGGCAAATAGCTGAACCAAGACGAACAAAAGATTTTGGGGCAAGGTGTTATTGGAAAAAAAAAAAAAATCAATATCTTCATATAAATATATTCAAATGTTATGCAACAATACAGATAATACAATAAGAGTATAATAAGAGCTTACCAGACAGCAGTAACACACACACACAGTGACGTTAATAGAATTTATTAGTTTGTAAATTTATTAGTCTGTCATGTAGATCTTAATGCATTTCCTGCTTTCTGTAAGCTTACATCGATAGACACATTCCTTCACTTGTATTCTGGGAAAAAAAATAAAAATCCGTAGATGTCAACATGGTAAGAAGAGGAATAGCGGGAGGCTTAATGGTTTCTGAAGAGAAATGAAAGATCGAGAGCAGAGATGAATGCGGTCGCGTCTCTGTGCTCATGTGCTCCCAGAGCCGGAGTGTGTTATTATCCTCCGACGGTTAAAGCAGCTTCATTGTGCCATCAAACGTGCCATCATTCTCCCAGTTCAAAGAGCGCTGAAGTGCTGCTGGAATTAAGCTCGACTTTGAAGGGAAAACAAGCTTTGGGTATGTATTACTGCTCAGAGACTGAGAAAGGCAGGAGGGAAGGAAGTCAGACAGACAGACAGACAGACAGACAGACAGACAGAAAGAAAGAAAGAAAGAAAGAAAGAAAGGTGGAAGAGGGACGTGAAATGTAAGAGAAAAGGTCTGTGAAGATCATCAAAGTGAGCAAGGGAAAAATTTCAGCATGAACGTAATAGTGTAATTATAAAAGTAGGACAAAAAATTCAATCTGTGACAACCCCCATTTCTCTCTTTCTCTCTGTTTCTCTCTCTCTTTCTGTGTGTGTGTGTGTGTGTGTGGAGAGGGAAACTGCAGTTGCATGCACTCGTGAGCTGAATTTGAAAATCATTTCCATGTTGATCAGGGTTGTGAAATTCAATTCTGGACCAGCTGTTGGTTTGTGCAAGATGGAGGAAGGATGGGTTTGAATGGGAAGATGGATGTGTTTAGATGGGAGGATGGATGGGTTGAATGGGAGGATGGATGTGTTTAGATGGGAGGATGGATGAGTTTGAATAGATGTTCAGATGGGAAGATGGATTTGCTCAGATTAGGGATGGATATGTTCAGATTGGAGGATGAATGGGTTCAGATTGGAGGATGGATGGGTTCAGATTGGAGGATGGATGGGTTCAGATTGGAGGATGGATGGGTTCAGATTGGAGGATGGATGGGTTCAGATTGGAGGATGGATGGGTTGGATGGGATAATGGGTGAGTTCAGATAGAAGGAAGGATGAGCCAGATGGGAGGATGGATGAGTTCAGATCAGAGGAAGGATGGGTTGGATGGGAGGATGGATGAGATAGGAAGATGGATGGGTTCAGATGAAAGGATGGATGAGTTGAACGGGTCGGGTGGGTGGATGGATGGGTTAGATGGGAGGATAGATTGGTTTGAAATGGATGTTCGGATGGGAAGATGGATTTGCTCAGATTAGGGATGGATGGGTTGGATGGGAGGATGGATATGTTCAGATAGGGGGATGGATGGGTTTGATGGGATGTTGGGTTTGCTCAGATATGGGGAGGTGTGGGTTGAATGAGAGTACGGATGGCAGGATAAACTACATCCTACATCTAGGACCAACTTCATATTAATTCTTATTGTTTTCGAATGAGCACATGTAGGCATGGCAGTCAGGTGTCCACATATCTGACACGATTGTTTCTCACTGACCAGGTGATATCTTTTCAGCAGGCTAGTTTAGCTAAACCAGTGCCCAGTGTAGCCTTAGATATCTCCTCCTGGCTAATACAAGTGGAACCTAATGTGATCTACTACCATTGTAGCTCATCTGCCTGAAGGTTTTCCATCACCAGAGTGTTTCTAGCTACAGAGCTGCTGCTCACTGGCTATCTCATGGTTTTCACACCTCTTTTCTTCAACATGAGCCGCAAGGCTAGCGTTTTCTGACCTACTCTCTGAGAGCGAGATCACACTTTTTTTTTCCTCCATTCTGACATTCAATGGGAATATGAACTCACACTCATGGCTTTGTTTTGTCACTATGGTTTTCTGGTTACGTTACGCTGCTGCCATCTGATTGGCTGATTGAGCACGTGGACATGTTTTCCTAGTAAAGCGGTGGGTGTTATTAATAATCATAATTAACGTCTCTATGGCAACAAGCTGTAATAAATATATGTTTGAAATAAACAGAAGAATTATTTTATTTACCTAATGTAATTCAGATGATCAGCAAACAAGCAAATGTGTAAATATACACAGATATACAGAGCCACAACACAGCGTAATGTTGATCATTTTCTTATAACAGCATGCGGCAAAGAGTTTTATTTTACATGATGTTTAAAGCGATTTCCATCTAATAATCCAGACAATAACCATAAATGATGGCGCTTTCCTAATAACATCAACGTGTTAAGATGCAAACAAGGATTTTTATTCAGCGTAATCACCTTCACCCGTATTTTTGTCCCAAGCTCTGGCTCCTGAGCGTGATGTTGTTGTAGGATGAAATATCACTTTAATAACGCTCAGAAAACAAAAGCGAGCACGTTTTCGGATGAGCGTTTGCTCGGCGTATATCACAGGTGTTGTGTTCGCTTTTCACCGACGACTTTAATCTGTTTTATAGTACTTCTGCAGCCCAGTGCGGTTTTCACTTTTTAAAGACTTAAGTGGGATTCTGCTTCCTTTCACCTTAAGCTGAAATTGCTGTCTGAGATTGAGATTGATGAAGGAGCGAGCCTCCCCTGTTTCCCCTCCTAGCTAGTGAAAATGTCAGAATCTCTGCCGTGCCTCTGTTTAGTAAAGACGAATAGCTCGGGTTTAGCACGGGCTGGAGTTTGTAAGCCAGCAGCGAGTAAAGGTTCGGTCAGCTGTGATGATGATATGGTCCGAGCCGTGTTAGCGTTGATTACCGTGGCCACGTTAGCGCCCTCTTTGAGCGTGACTCTGATCTGTCAGCTCCGAGCTGCATTAGTGCACTTTTTCCCCGGACACTGCGCCTTGCTATGACGTATCGGGGGAGTTATTGCAGTGGCCAGTCCGCTCACCGTGCGCACAGTGCTGAAGCTTCAACAAGGATTTAGCCTCATTTTTCAAGCACATAGGAGCGTTTTTTCCCCTCCCACTCACTGCAGTGAAACTGCCCCCTCTCTCTCTCTCCCTCTCTCTCTCTCTCTTTCCGAGTTCCTCTCGTCTTTAATGAGTACCTCGGGGAGTGCGATGTATGGATGACCTGACAAGCGCATTTCGGAAAGCGCTCTGAAATGAATGAGGAAGAACTCTTTGGAAGAGAATCAAACCCTTTTCTTGTTGTTCTACTTCCTTTTCACGTGGACACAGAGTAATTATTAGAGATTGGGGAATTAGCAGGACAGAGAATTAGACGCATTAACAACATGACTGGGAAAGCGGAGATGGGACTATATGATGTAAATGTGGGAGGAGAGGTGAGAGCGCTGTAGGCGGTTTTAGAAAAAGAAGTCTTGAACCCTGAGCAGTAATCCATGCCAGAGTGTAGCTATTATTATGAAATATATAAAGACAAAAATAAATAAAAAAAAAAGGAGAAAAAATTGTCATAACACTTTCTATGAGGCACACAGGCAAGATATATAAAGCTTAATGGCTCTGCTTGTTATTCCTCGTTAATGCACTGTAAGCAATTTTTCATGAACTCTAATAAAACCTAATAAACCTCATGTAGTAAAGCTGTATAATGAATTCCTCCATGGCATGTTGGAGCTACTGTTGCTTATTATTTGATACCCGACAAGAACCCAGACAAGGATACGAGGCTCTGTGGTATTTTTTCTATTTAATGACAAACTACTAAGAGTTTTACTTTACTTTTTTGAATTAAGGAGACTTAACCGGTTAAAAAAATCTGCAAAGATATTTTCTGTTTTGTTAAACAGAACCATAAAAACAATCCACACCAAATAACACCTTAATAAAAAGGATAAAAAATATATATATATAAATGTGAAGATAAACACTGTATTTAAATGAGAACATTATCAGTGTACAGAAATGTAAAAAATAATTTACAAAAAAAACCCCTCCATTTATTAAAATTATATATATATTATTTATAATTATTTATAAAAATAATTTGTTGATTATTTTTAAAATGTAAATTAAAATTTTTATTGTGTTATTATTTATTATTTATATACTTTATATATTATCCTTAATAAGTGCTTTAAATTTTTGCGCATATAATTCAGTCAAAAGGATTAGTACAGAGTAGACGGACTGAATAATTCATTATAAACCTCATTAATGAAGCATTTTTGAGCTTTCTCCGACAGAGTTATTAGAGTTTTATTACTTTTTAAAAGTTTTATTAATCCAGAAATCGCTCAGGTTTTGACAAACGCTTACAAACGAAAGTTCGTGTTAGGTTTAAGAGGGCGGGGCTGGTGTTTCTAATAAGTAGCATGAAAACTCTAAAAATGAAAATGAATGCAAAGAAATAAGATTGTTCTTGAATTGTTAAAAAAATATATTTCTCAATGTGTTGTGAGAGCCAAAAAAGAGCAGTGAAAAATGAAATGGTTCACGTTTGAGTAGTCTCTCTTCCCCTGTCGTCGTCGTTAATTGACTCCCTTCATCTCATAATTGATTAAAACGGGATTGATCCAGCGCTTGTGCCGCTCAGGCCACAGGAACAGAACGGCTTGTTAATTTTTATTCGACTCTTTGCTCTGTTTTATGTTTTTCCTCAAAAGCATGCTGTTAAAACCCAAACACGGTTCTGGTTCTGATACGGAGAGAGACGACTGCAGCAGTGCAGCATGTTTGTCCAGATCTCTAAGGCTGAGTCTGGTCCCTCTCGCCGCAGCGGTGGGACTGATAGGCGTGTCCCAGCATGTCATTATCAGCGAGTCTTACCACCTACACCCTCCCACCTGCACCACACCCCTTTCCTTTTCCTGAGTGAGACACAGAAGCAGCCACAATCGTTTTCACTACCATGTTCAGGAGCAGCGCTGTGTAATCTCAGGCTCCTCCCATGGGTTACAAGCCTGCGATATTTTCTGTACCCTTTCCACATGTTATGTCTGGATCCCTGCGTTTCCATGGTTTGGTTTCGGATGCAAAAAAAAAAAAGAAAACGACAAGAGGTTTTGCCCATTAAAAAAAGAAAGTTCACCGTAGAAAGTTTTGCACGATCTGGAATTGAAACTCTTTCACATCCGTATGAAAGAAGGCGGTTTTTTTATTTTTTGGCGTTGTTAACGTAATCCTGAGCCGAACTCTAATTTGTATCCTGATTGAATGTTTAATTTTATATTATTATATTATTATATTATTCTCCGTCGTTTTTCCTTTTTTAGTGTCTGTAACGTCTTTAGTAGCCGTTGAGTGAAAACACAGTAGGGAAATAAAAAAAAG
Organism: Hemibagrus wyckioides; assembly: GCF_019097595.1. Taxonomy (NCBI): domain Eukaryota; kingdom Metazoa; phylum Chordata; class Actinopteri; order Siluriformes; family Bagridae; genus Hemibagrus; species Hemibagrus wyckioides. The sequence goes on from NC_080719.1 coordinate 4,902,895, forward strand.
CACTGACCTCACAGTTTTCTCAGATGTACAAAAAAGAAAAAAATGTGGCCCGGCTGCTGAATTGACACTACATCATGTAGCTAATTATAACATTTTGGCCATATTGCTCAGCCCTTAGATACGACTATTAAGCATTTATGAAGGATATCGGGTCCTGGTTGTGCCGCACCGCGACGTTATGTACTGCTTATTTATTCATGATTAGGGAACGGTCTGAACATTAACAAGCAGAGTTTGCATATTGAATAGGGGCAGGATGATCAGATGTTCTTAAAGAGTGTCAAGTCGCAGGTTTTAGTTGCTCTGAAATACTCATATTATACACCAGCAGGTCGGATTTGCTCTATTCTGATTCAACAGGTCAACATGCTGAACATGGTTGCCATTATTTACACTTATATATTATTCAGGAACGCTCATCATCCAATATACAAAACAAAAAGCTGTGATTAGCTGCTTGAAGCTTTTTCTCACTTATTCCTAATGTTCCGAATGTTTGTCTCCTTGTCTTAACCTTTTGCCTGCTTGTCGTTATCTCATTGTCTAGTTTGCAGGTTGCCTGACCCTTACCCCGCCTCTGGTTTTGAATATTGCCGAGCCGTTTTAATCTCTTTGCCTGTGTGGTTTGGATCAAACCCTTAAACTTGCACCTGTGTCCATCCCTTCACCCTCACACTCTCACAATCAGCATTCTCAAGCTATCAAATGCGGATGAGTGGCGATGGAAAATGGGGGTAATTACTCAATCATACACACACACACACAGACGTGTACACACACACACACACACGTCACCGCCTTTCAAGTGTCCTCCCACCAGCTCCTCAGTCTCCGTCCTCATCATCCAAAGCCTGAAGCCAGAAAACCTGTTTCCATGGTGACAGTGAATGGGATAGGGTGTGTTGGGGTGGGGGGTATAAAGGTTTTAGGGGGTGTAAGGTAGGGGGTGCAGCTGCCCTGGTGTTTAGATGGAGTCTTCCTGTCACTTCCGCTGTGTTCCACATGCAGTCTGAAGCCCCCTTGAGCTTCCCAACCTTGAACAAGGAGATTTTTTTTTTTTGTTTGGGACTGACCATGACTTTCCCTGTGGCTGTTTGAGGACTAAACTCTTCACCCTCGTCTACGGTTCCTTCAGCAAAACAAGCCATTTCCTTTAAACTAAAAAATAAATACATAAATAAATAACATGGGATAGAAAATAAGGACCACGGTTTTTAGTTTTTTAAAATTTGTAAAAAATATGTTTCATTTTTTAATAAAAAAAAATTGTCATCAATTTTAATATGATTTATGAATTTATACATAAATTATGTATTTATGAAAGACCATCACCTTTAAACACAAGCACTTTGCTTTAAAGTAAAAAAAATAAAATAAAATAAAAAATAAATAAATAAATAAATAAATATCACAGGATAGAAAATAAGGACTGAAAATGCAGATCACATTATTTAATTAAAAAATATATATTTTTCATTTTTTAATTAAAAAAAAGTCACCAAATTTAAAAAAATGTACCAATGTGACAGTTTAAAAAAATGAAAAATATATATTTATGACAAGTTTTAAAATAAAAAATAAATAATAAATAAATAAATAAATAAATAAATAAATTGCTGTATTAATTATCCTGTTCACATGAATCCTTGGAAATTTGTTTTAATTGAACAGAATGGCTTTAATCCTGGTTTTCCAGCAGATTATAAAATAGCACTGGATCCAGCACTGCCTATTATTTTGCATTTTATACTATTTATTTTTAATATATTACACATCAGGAGTTAGTAAATGGATACTAAATGGAGGTTATGAAATTGTAATGTGTGCACATTGTTTATTTTTATTATACCCTGTATTATTTGTATTATGTTGATATTAAGTTCTAGCTGTGTTTTGGCCTGAGTGCTGAATTTCTTTCTGTGTACTGACTTTTTCTTTAGCGAAAAAACTTTAAGGAGACGCAACTCTTAAGTAATTAATCAGTAGTGATATAGCTACTGAGTGCATATTTAATTCTGGCCTCAGATGGCTCTTCACGGTTGTTTCGAGTGGATTTTCAGCCCAGAACATAAATTTCAGCGTGACATATTGGGGTTAGATTAAAACTATAAAGACACTGGTGCTGGATTTAACACCGCTCCTCACTCGGGCTGATACCGTACACGAAAACACACTCAGAATCTGATGAATGGTGTGTAACTCTGAGTATTAAATCCTCACTACACACAGAACTCCTATCCGAAGACGGCCGAGGGGTTTTATTTGGAAATCTTTGTGGTCCTCAGATGTCCCGCTGCACTGTTGGAGTGTCGGTGGCTTACTTTTTTCTCGTGATGTTTTGAACCGTCGCAGTGCTTAACGACAGAGACGTGTGTGACTGACTGCTGTCTTATTGCACTGCAGCCTGCAGTCGAGCGAACGTGTAAAACGATGAGCTGAATGAATGTCTGCCTACACACACACACACACACACACACACACACACACACACACACATTCATTAGTATCCTTCTGAGGAGCTACCCTACCAAGATATAAAAACTCACACTAGAACCTCATGCACACACACACACACACACACACAGACACACACAGACACACACACACAGACACACACACAGACACATGATAATTTAAACCTTGGTCATGTGGCATAAAAATCATGATTTAATTATTTTTTTAGGCTCTCTCTCTCTGTCCCCCTTTCTCTGTCTATCTGTCTGTCTGTCTGTCTCTCTCTCTCTCTCTCTCTTTCTCTCTGTGTCTCTCTCTCTTTCTCTGTCCCCCTTTCTCTGTCTCTCTCTGTCTCTCTCTCTCTCTCTCTCACACTCTCTGTTCGCCTTTCTCTGTCTTTCTCTCTCTCTCTCTCTCTCTCTCTCTCTCTCTCTCTCTCTCACACACACTCTCTGTCCACCTTTCTCTGTCTTTCTCTCTGTGTCTCTCTCTCTTTCTCTGTCCCCCTTTCTCTGTCTCTCTCTGTCTCTCTCTCTCTCTCTCTCTCTCTCACACTCTCTGTTCGCCTTTCTCTGTCTTTCTCTCTCTCTCTCTCTCTCTCTCTCTCTCTCTCACACACACTCTCTGTCCACCTTTCTCTGTCTTTCTCTCTGTGTCTCTCTCTTTCTCTGTCCCCCTTTCTCTGTCTCTCTCTGTCTCTCTCTCTTTCTCTGTCCCTCACACACACATACACACACACACATACACACACACACACACACACCCAATCAGTTCTTCTCAGTCTCTGAAGTTCTCACTAACCTGGTCATGTGACATAAAAATCTAATCAGATCTTGTGAAAGCCCCTCTTTTTTCTTTTTTGTTTTTTTTTTTGTTTGTCTCTGTTTTTATTTGTTTTGTGTTGTTTTGTTTATGTTGTGTGACATATCTCTTTCTCACGCACACAAACACCCACGCAAAACCTTTTCATCTTCTGATCACGTGATGGCTTACAAATCTGAGCTTCCTCAGGTGGTCTCTTGTTCGTCTTTGAATGTGTTGTTGTTGTGTGTGTGTGTGTGTGTGTGTGTGTGTGTCTTTCCTCAGTAAAGTAGGATTTCCAGCACATTTACTTCTGCATCTGCTGGAAATAAGGTCATCGTTCGTTTTGCTTTTGCACGTTTGCTTCTGCAGATGCTTCATGTACCAATCAGCTTGCCGTTCAACGTTTTAGAGCGAGGAGGCTGATTTTTTTTTTCCGACCACAAAGTGATGGTGTGAATCAGAACGAGCGACTGGAAGTGTGTAAATGTTAGGTGGGGTGATGAAAAGTTGATGAAAGAAGGTGTGTGACATCGATGAGGGTTTTGTTTAGAAGATTTAAGATCATCTTCACGTGCGACCTTCAGGCCCAGGTTTAAATGTGACTTGGGTGGGCCACGTGTCATCCTAGCTCTGTAGAAATTTCAGACACAAGTCTTGTTATGGTGTTTGTAAAACTTCTGCTTTTTGCATGCGTGACTTTGACACATCACATCTACACAGAGGAAGTGAATCAGAAAGGAGTCCACTTCTCTCTTTCAGAGCAAGGGTTACGTTATGATTGTTTACTATCTCAGTCTTAATCAACCCATGTACAGCCGTATAACTGGTCACTGAATCCCGAGTCTCCTTTCTTTCCACGAAGGTTTTCAGCAGAGTCAAAATACTATAGTTTTTAGCACAGATTTACTAAAAAACTCACACAAGGGGCTTCCTTATGATCTAGGAGGAACGTTATTTCATTTCACTGTGTACCGCATCAGCTATATATGGTTGAAGTGACAATAAAGCTTCTTTGACTTTGACCTCGACTATAACAGATGTCAGAGCAACAGATATTTATTTTTGACGCTGTGTTAAAGCTTCCATTTATGATTTCGAAATAAATTCAGATAAGATAAAGAACAAACTTCTAACGAAACTCTGTGGACAGAAGTCACCTTCTTTAACCGTTTATATATCTTTGGTGTTCACACTCATGATACATACACCCATTTTGTGTAACCAGTATGCCAGATAGAATTCCAGTACAGAAATGGACTTTTCCATCAGTGTAAAGAAAAACGAATGATGTTCTGGCTGCGAGTCTGATATAAAATGAGTGTGTTGGCTTTCGGTGTGTTTTAGACGGTGGTTTTTCCCTCTGTTGGAGAACCTTACACAGAATTTTACTGGATGAAGGTTAAATTTGAGCTGCTCTTTAGATGAAAGCCTCTCAGAGAGCAGAAAGGGGTTGGATATCAACATTTACTTTGAAGATAGAAATATTCTTTGGGAAAAAATAACCATTTTTTTAAATATAGTATTATATTAGTAGTATAGTAGTAATATTATATATAGTAGTATATTGCCTCATAAGTATAAAACACTACAAATTCTGAATGTGAGCTTCATATTAACCACCACTGTGGAGAGGAACATGACAAAGAACATGGACACAACCAAACAGGAGCATTTTTTGGCCTCTAGGAAAACAGTTATAGATATAGATATATAGGATATAGAGCTTGGGATGTGGATCTCTGTATAGTCGAGCTACAAAATATGAGAAGAAAAAAAAACTATGACGCCCTTGTTAGTCTTTTGCTAGCAGCAAGCTCTCCAGCTGTGATTCGTATTTACTGACTCAGAACAGCAAAGTGTGATGTCTGTGTTATAGATTTAACAAGTCAATACACCGATCAGGCATAATATTATGACCACCCAATACTCTAATATTGTGATGGTCCCCCTTTTGCTGCCAAAACAGCCCTGGCATGTCCTGCACTGTGTATTCTGACCCCTTTCTATCAGAACCAGCATTAACAATCAACAGTAGCTCATCTGTTGGATCGGATCACACGGGCCAGCCTTCTCTCCCCACGTCCATCAGTGAGCCATGGCCGGTTCACCACTGTTCCTTCCTTGGACGACTTTTGATAGATACTGACCACTGCAGACCGGGAACACCCCACAAGAGCTGCAGTTTTGGAGATGCTCTAATGACCCTTCATCAAGCTCAAATCCTTACGCTTGACCATTTTTCCTGCTTCTAACACATCAACTTTGAGGACAAAATGTTCACTTGCTGCCTAATATATCCCACCCACTTCACCTGTCAGTGTTCATAATGTTATGCCTGATCGGTGTATATCTGTAAGATGATCGGTCTAAAGCAAATAGTTGTATATACTGTACAAATGATCAACATGTTCAGCCTCATCTCAGCGAATATCACTTTTGTTTCCTCAAACGAGTGAAAGCACCGGAAGTATGCATGTTCGCTGCTGTTGTTATTGCGAGCTGTATTTACTGCCCTTGTTTATTACCTCACCAAATAGCTGTTTTGAAACTCTATTCCTTCTGTTTTTATAACACAGAAGTGTGGAAAAAGGTTGAAGTACATGAAGTTCCTTTAACTGTGATCGAAACAGCTTCTTCTTGCTGATGTTTACAGTCCAGCTGCATGATAATTAAATTTTCTTCCTCTAAAGAAAACTGAGACCGTTCTGTCTTTTCTTGTTAGAGGTCAGAAGTTATGAGTTATAACTATTAATCTGTTGTTCCAAGAGTTTTTTAGTGATTTGTTGTGACCAAAATTGTGCTGATTTGCAACTTGCAGCGAATTTTGTGCTGTTTATTTTTACTACTTGCAAGCACAGGATTCCAGCATTGCTCCACCCATTCCAACATGGCTGACAGTGACAGACACCACTATCTGCAGAGTAGAGACCGATGCTGGGCCACATTTGACCCCAAAATTGAAATGGTTAACGGTTGCCATTTTTTGTCCCATATTCTGCTGTGAAAAAAATAATAAGCAGAAAACAGAAGCACATCCTTTTCTCTAGAGCACAACTCCAAACTAATAAATCTGCCAACACACTCTGCACTGAAACACTGATTTGTTTGTTGTCATGAAAATACAGGAAATGTGCTTGTGTCGTGTCTGTAGCATATTCATCAAAATATAAAATCTACGTGTTCACACGCAGTGCAGATTCTCTTCCAGACTCTAGCTGCTATATATAACCTGTAACGAATCAAACAGGTCTCGCAGTATGTCTACGTCTTTTTGAGAAACAGAGTGTTTGTAACAGCAGAAGGTATGCCATTTCCTGTCCTGAGCTGCACTAGTGCTGTGGTTTGATGTCTAATGTCAGAAGTTTCACATGGCCTTTATTCTACATCCTGTTGGACTGCGGAGCTTGTAGTATTTATAAAGTGAAACCCGTAATGATTCGCGTATACCCTGCTTAGCTGGAAATAGCTCTCAAACACTTGTTTTTTCCTGTTGCATTACAAGAAATAAGAGTGTTAAATGAGGGAAAAACCTGAGCAAGTGATTCTGATGGGATATGAGGTCAGAGCTTTATTAAAGATGAGTTCATTTGTTTGGTGAAACGGTTAACAACTATAAAACAAATATATGTATTTATATGTATGCTATAAAGGTGTAACTACAGATGCCTTTTCCAGTCGGAGCTGCGGTTTCTTTCTAATGAAAATCTTCCAATTAAATTAATATAAGTATAAGATTTCCCAGTTCTTCTAATTCTTCACGATTTACCGTACAATCAACCCATTTCTTAAACCTTAACTAAAATGTTAATGCTTTTGACTATATGTTATGTAAATTATTACTGAAAAATGTTCATTTCATGGACTGTATTAATCTGCTAAACTGCATTTCTAATGATGACTGGGTTACACAAATAAATAAATAAACGAAAATATGATAATCCGCCAATCAGCATTCAGAATTTCACACGGTTTCCGTATATTTCCATATATCTTGATAAAAATAAAATGATGTGATCCATGAAAGCTCAGACAGGAGTAATGTACAACTACGCTGAAAATATTTATATGCAACCACAAGCGATCTGTGGGGTCCAAGCACTTTTCTCACTTGTCTTGCATCACGCAGACTCCTGCACGTCTCTCACGTGACTCTAAAGAAAGAAATGAATCAGCTTGTAAAACCAAGGAGGAAAAAAAAAGTAGCTGTGCTCAGACCAGTTCACTGTTCAGTGATCAGTACACCTTTGACTGTGGGAACTGAAGCGCAGAGTAACGTTCAGCTAATGTGCCATTCATCACTTCTCTCATAATCAAGCATACTCTGTGACTCCTTTCTGTAAACACAGGGTTACAACTTAGTGTCAGTAAAAGCCTGTTAGGCCGAGCTGACAACGCGGGGGCCTGATTATGTGTGAAAGAAAAGTTAAAGAAAACTTAATTTCAACAAAATAAAATAAATTAAAATAAAATAAAATAAAATGAAAAACACGAATTAATGAATTATTCATATGACAGATTAAATTAAACTATTCATAATTAAATGAATGAATGAATGAATGAATGAATGAATGAATGAATGACTGTGTTCTTCTTGCTCTCTTTCCTCTCAACAGAGTTTTTAGACTAATGCTAAAAGTTAGAAAAAATTCAATTTCGCATAAATAAATAAATTAAATTAAATAAAGAAAACAAATTAACGAATTATTTATTTAACATATTCAATTAAGCATTATGTTTAATTAAATGAATGAATGAATAAATGAATGAATAAACGACTGTGTTCTTCTTGCTGCATTTCCTCCCCAATAGAGTTTTTAGACTGGTGGTAAAAGGTAGAGAAAATTCCATTTCAACAAAAATAAATAAAATAAAATAAAATAAAATGAAAAATAAAATAAAATAATAGAATAAAATCAATAAAGAATAACAAAACACAAATTAATGAATTATTTGTCTAACAGATTTAATTAAACTAGCAATTATTTTAATTAAATTAATAAATGAATGAATGAATCTGCTCTTCTTGCTGTATTTATTCCCAATAGAGTTTTTAGACTGATGATATTCTTAGTCACATTCCTAATGAAACAATATCGATATATTCTCTTATAGAGACTTTAAAAGCACTTCTGGATATAAGGGATAAGAGCTAATGCTGTCTGCCAAATGGCAAAAATAAAAATGTAAACATGTAATCAGTAATTATTTCTTTAAAACATAAAAGAAAATCCTTACTATTTAGTTTGACTTTATTACGATGAGATACAGCATGCTGCACTAAACTTAATAATATTACTATGACCAGTTAAAATATCGTTAAATGTAATGTTTACATTGATTTAATTGCTCATATGCTGTTTTTAACTCACATCAATCTTGCACTATATCACTTACAACACTAAGCTGTAACTAAAGTGCAAGTAAAGGTTCTCAATTACTATTTAATAAGTCGTTGTCTTTTTAATATAAGGCGTCTGAAGGGATGCTAACTACATTTCGTTGTTTTGTAGCATCGTGTACGCACAATGACAATAAAGAAGTTCATTCATTCATTCATTCACATAAAGTGTTTCGAAGCCACATAAACAGCTTCTAATGACATTTCTAAATCCTTTGTTTATCATATGTTAATATTGAAAGTAGTTATTTACATTTACATTTCTGGCATTTGGCAGATGCCCTTATCCAGAGCTACTTAAATTTTCATCTCATTTTATGGAACTGAGCAATTGGGGGGTTAAGGGCCTTGCTCAGGGGCCCAACAGTGGCAGCTTGGTGGACCTGGGATTCAAACTCACCAATCAGCAGTCCAACACTTTCACCACTAAGCTACTACATAAACATAGTTATCATAATACACCCATCAGAGTAGGCTGGAAAATTAAATTAAATTAAATTAAATTAAATTAAATTAAATTAAATTAAATTAAATTAAATTAAATTAAATTAAATTAAATTAAATTAAAAGATAAATTAAAAAAATTGGAAAAATGACTAACCAGTGTTTGTTTCTTCAGCGTTTAACAGAAGTAGCCATTTTTGCTTCCAGCTATTCTGATTCTTTTCATCAGATTCTTCTTCATTAACTTCATTCCAAATTGTGAAAAAAAGAACAACCAAATATCATTTTAAGCACTTTTATTTCTGCTTTAAGTTTATCTCTGCACATCATAAATCCAAAAGAAGATTGATGGTTATTTTATTATCTCCTTAGGATATCTCTCTTATCATTATCACAGGTTGTTTAGCAGCCAGTCATCTAAAAAAAAACAACAACAATATTTGTCCACACGATATTTAAGACTTTGAATAAGTGAAATTTTCTACAATGAAACTGTGGAAAATATGCAGCTGTAGCGCAAAGAAATGCTGGATTGAAAAAAAACAAAAAAACAATGAAATTATAAATTACATTTTTTCAGGGGTGTATCATCACAAATAAGAATAAAATAAAACAGAAAAATAAATAAATAAATCCCACAAAAATCGATTTTGTTGTTGATGAATGCTTTCATGGTTATGTTTTATAAACATAAATAATTTTTTAAAAAGTGAAAAAAATGTAGTTATAATAATAACCAAGCAGGATTTCTGATTATCTGAGCTCAGGGATAAAAACACGTGGTTTTATAAAATAAAATAAAATTTCTGCCATAACTAGCATCTTATTTGAGACTGGCATGAAGCTTTTTTTTTTTTTTTTTTAGAAGCACAGATTGGCAGTTTGTTCTATAACTGTTTCACAGATTTTCACAAGTTCCTGTACATAACTGTGTTTGTTTGCTGTGAGGAAATTCATGCACGTCTTCCTGACCTACAATGGTGCTTAAAAGTTTGTGAATTATTTAGATTTTTTTAGATTTCTGCATAAATACGACCCAGCTTTTCATCCTAAAAGTAGACACCCAGTCCAACAAATGTGACAAAAATGTAATACTTGGTTATTTATTTATTAAGACAAAACGATCTAGTGTTTAATATCTGTGAATGACAAAAGTATGTGCACCTTGGCTTTCAGTATCTGTGGTATCTTGTGCTGCAAAAATAACTGCAAGTAAACATTTCCGGTAATTGTTTATCAGTCCTGCACCACGGTTTGGAGAAATTTTTAACTCGTTTCTCAGTACAGAACAGCTTCAACTCTGGGATGTTGTGGTATCAGCAGGGTTGCCAGACGTGCTAAAACCGAAAAACATTCAACTGTATGCTCGTACACATAACACACAAGAGTTATTGTAGTATGTTGGTTAATTACACACAGAAGCAGGTTAGTTCATTTCTCCCCCAGTCTCTCCAGTATTCATTTCTAAAACATTTATTTATGTACGTTGGTGTAGTAAACTCACTGCAGCACTATAGCACTCTTTTTAAGCGTCGTTAGAGAGAACGCAGCGGAAATGAATTGTTCTCGGCATAAATAACGTTATTTTAGTGCTCCCGAGCCCAGATAGCCCTGGTCCGAAATAATCAACTTCCACTTAATGGCCTCTGAACTCAGTCCTGATTAACAGCAACAGATTTTACAGCACACTTTACTCTTTGTCCTGTGAAGTGAAACATATCTGGACATTCTCTTTATCATCCTTCTCTTTCTCTCTCTCAATGCAATTTGCTCTTTTTATGAAGGTGCTCGTGTGGGACGCCGCCGATGCCTTGGCCTTTCGTCCTCCAATATTTATCGTCCTATTTATTCCTCTCCATTCCTCGTGACACAGCTTCTCTCTCTCTCTCTCTCTCTCTCTCTCTCTCTTCAACCATCTCTCTTTCATCCTTTCATTTCCTCCCTTTATTTGTGTATGGGGGGGGGGGCAAAATGATGAGGGGGAGTTTGTTAACCTCGTCTGACATTGCTCCTTATCGGCCGAGCGAGCCGCAGTGGATTATACGGTGGATTAATGGGAAGAAGAACCGGGGCTCGCCGCTAGACACTGCCGCTTGCCGTCATAACTCCATTCCACCGCCGAAGAAAGAAAGAGAAGGAAGAAAAGAGGGATTAATAAAAGTGTCAGTGGTGAAATTATGTTTTGCGAGCAGCCAGGTTACCCGAGAGAACGTGTTAACATGGTGAGGTTGAAGCTGGTGCAGATGCATCAGGATGCAGGCGTGCTTTTGCAAGCAGAACGAAACAAAGAACGCGAGTGCACGTTTACACAGATATGCACCGTCCGGGTTTTTTAGGATGCTCCACGTTTCACTTTCTTTCACTTCGTCTAGCGATTTTTGCTTCCAGCTATCAGTTTTCTGATTCTTTTCTCCTCATTGTCCATCATCCCAAATTGTGAAAATACTGTAGAACAACCAGATATTCGATGAAATAGTTTTAATAATTTAATACGTTTAACTCATCTGCATCATAAATCAGAACGAAAATCAGTCTCTGTTTTAACATCTCTTTAGAATATCACTCTTATTTCTACAACATAATGGGAAAACGTTTTTATGTTGAAATTTTTACGATTTGTTTATCAGTCATTGTCTCAAAAATGTAAAAAGCAAATATGTTTATCCCCCTCGAATGAGGAACATCAAGCATAATATTTTAAAATGTGTAGCTGTAATGCAGAGGAATGCTGAATTAGAAAAACAAAAATCCATAAAATTCAAAAATTACATGAAATTAGATTTAGATTTTTTTGGGAGGCGCGTGTAATCCCAACAAAAAATGCTACAAAATCCAAGAAAAATCTATTTTGTTGTTGATGAATGTCTTTCAGGTAATTTGTAAATAATTTTAAAATGTATTAGGATGTAAGTTATTTAAGTTAACAGTTTTTGTTTGTGTTTTAAAAAATACATGAAATTTTATTTCGACTTTTTGGGCGAGTCCAAAAAAAGACAGGGAAAACAGGGAAAGAGTGAGACAGAGACAGGGAGAGAGAGACAAAAGTAGGGAGAGAGAGTGAGACAGGAAGAGAGAGACAAAGTCAGGGAGAGAGAGAGACAGAGACAGCATAAGAGTGAGACAGGGAGGAAGAGAGAGAAGGACAGGGAGAGAGAGAGACAGAGAGAGGGGTAGACAAAGACAGGAAGAGAGAGATTGAGACAGGGAGAGAGTGCAACAGAGAGAGACCTAGAGAGAGTGAGACAGGCAGAGAATGTGACAGGGAGAGAGTGAGACAAAGACAGGGAGAGAGAGAGACAGGATGAGGGTGCGACAGAGAGAGAGGCAGAGGCTAGGAGAGAGAGTGACAGAGACAGGGAGAGAGTGTGACAGGGAGAGAGCGACAGGGAGAGAGAGAGACAGAGACAGAGATAGGCAGAGAGTGTGACAGGGAGAGAGAGAGAGAGAGAGAGAGAGAGAGGGAGAGAGGGAGAGAGACAGAGATAGGGAGAGAATTAGACCAGGAGAGAGAGTGAGACAGAGATAGGGAGAGATTGAGACAGGGAGAGAGAGAGTGACAGGGAGAGATTGAGACAGGGAGAGAGAGCGACAGAGAGAGAGAGAGAGAGAGACAGAGATAGGCAGAGAGTGTGACATGGAGAGAGAGAGAGAGAGAGAGAGAGAGAAAGAGAGAGAGAGACAGAGATAGGGAGAGAATTAGACCAGGAGAGAGAGTGAGACAGAGATAGGGAGAGATTGAGACTGGGAGAGAGAGAGTGAGACAGAGATAGGGGGAGATTGAGACTGGGAGAGAGAGAGTGAGACAGAGATAGGGAGAGATTGAGACTGGGAGAGAGAGAGTGACAGGGAGAGATTGAGACTGGGAGAGAGAGAGTGACAGGGAGAGATTGAGACAGGGAGAGAGAGAGTGAGACAGAGATAGGGAGAGATTGAGACTGGGAGAGAGAGAGTGACAGGGAGAGATTGAGACAGGGAGAGAGAGCGACAGAGAGAGAGAGCGACAGCGAGCTGATGACAGAACGCATGAGGAATGAGGGAATGTTCTAGGCAGGGTTTTGCGACAGCTCTGGAGTCTCTGGTGTGCTGTAAGGACGAGCGAGTTGTGGATCCTCCTGGTTTTGAACCGGCGCTGAGCTGAGCTGAGATTTGACAGAGAGAAGTGGGAGGATTGAGAAGAGCCTCAGACAAAAACAAGAGCATCTTCTCCTCTCCGTAGCAAAATTCACAGCGCAGTTCAGGCGGGAGAACACGCCGATGAATTTTAAGAGACTGCTCTCTCTTCTGGCAGTGAAAACCCCCTGCAGGCATGACCTGACTCAAAATCCTCTAAAAACTGACACAAAAACAAAAAATCCTAAATCTTACCAGCAAACAGCGCGTAGCCGAGACTCACTCGCCTCAGCGACTCGTTAATTAGTGATGAATTAATATTCAGTAAACATTTGTTTTGGATTATTTTTGGATCCTGTTCAAATGGATTCACATCTTTTGCACATTGTTTGTCCTATTTTATTTTTTTATTTCTAGGCTTCAGGTCACATGTTTCCAGCAGCTACACTGATTGGTCACAGTGAATAAAATGGACTGGTGACATCATCCAAATCATGATGTCGCTGTTTTTTTGTCGAACGTTGTTCGTTTTAATACGAATTAAAATGTAACTCAAGCAACAATTTAAAAAAAAGATATCTTCTTTCTTTCTTTCTTTCTTTCTTTCTTTCTTTCTTTCTTTCTTTCTTTCTTTCTTTCTTTCTTTCTTTCTTTCTTCACTATATGTTTTTGTTCCCCTACTTACTGTTTCTATAGTTTCTTAAAATTATTCCTTCCTTCCTTCCTTCCTTCCTTCCTTCCTTCCTTTTTCTCTTTCACTTTTCCTGTTTCCTTATTATTTTCTTTCTTTCGTTCCATTCCTACACGTTTCTTTCTTTCTTTCTTTCTTTCTTTCTTTCTTTCTTTCTTTCTTTCTTTCTTTCTTTCTTTCCTCCACTGTTCTTTCTTTCTTTCTTTCTTTCTTTCTTTCTTTCTTTCTTTCCTCCACTGTTCTTTCTTTCTTTCTTTCTTTCTTTCTTTCCTCCACTGTTCTTTCTTTCTTTCTTTCTTTCTTTCTTTCTTTCTTTCTTTCTTTCTTTCTTTCTTTCTTTCTTTCTTTCTTTCTTCACTATATGTTTTTGTTCCCCTACTTACTGTTTCTATAGTTTCTTAAAATTATTCCTTCCTTCCTTCCTTCCTTCCTTCCTTTTTCTCTTTCACTTTTCCTGTTTCCTTATTATTTTCTTTCTTTCGTTCCATTCCTACACGTTTCTTTCTTTCTTTCTTTCTTTCTTTCTTTCTTTCTTTCTTTCTTTCTTTCTTTCTTTCTTTCTTTCTTTCCTCCACTGTTCTTTCTTTCTTTCTTTCTTTCTTTCTTTCTTTCTTTCTTTCTTTCTTTCTTTCTTTCTTTCTTTCTTTCTTTCCTCCACTGTTCTTTCTTTCTTTCTTTCTTTCTTTCTTTCTTTCTTTCTTTCTTTCTTTCTTTCTTTCTTTCTTTCTTTCTTTCTTTCCTCCACTGTTCTTTCTTTCTTTCTTTCTTTCTTTCTTTCTTTCCTCCACTGTTCTTTCTTTCTTTCTTTCTTTCTTTCTTTCTTTCCTCCACTGTTCTTTCTTTCTTTCTTTCTTTCTTTCTTTCTTTCTTTCTTTCTTTCTTTCTTTCTTTCTTTCTTTCTTTCCTCCACTGTTCTTTCTTTCTTTCTTTCTTTCTTTCTTTCTTTCTTTCTTTCTTTCGTTCCATTCCTTCACCTTTCTTTCTTTCTTGACTTTAATGAAATCGTGCGCTAGTCAGTTGGGATACAGTAGGTGCAAAGTAGACTATTCATTTAAATGACTAATCAATAAAATAATCATAAATACAGTTAATTATTACAGCAATAATCCTGTTTATGTAATTATACCACAAGAAACTTCTACTAAATAAATATCGAGAACCCTCAGGTAGTTTTTTTCGTCTTTAAAGATAATAAGCTGGAAATTAAAAATACAGGAAATATATATAGAAATGACTGACATTGCAAAAATGTAAAAATTATTAAGTATATATATATATATATTATTCCAGTACATTCTACATGATCAGACCAAATCAGTTATATATTTTTCCTGATTTTCTGATCCACCATTTTTCTAAATACGCTTTTGAAATTTGAATTATATTTTTAATACTTCTTTGTTAAACCCCATCATAATACCCCATCTTCTTTAACTCATTTTGGCCTTTATATAAAATAAATGAAAAAAATAAATGAAAAAAACAAACAAACAAAAAAAACAGGCATGTGCGTGTGCAAATTTAGGTCATGCAAATACAGGTTATAAAATCAAGGTCATACTTATTTGATGAAACACACACACATGGGCTTTTCAGATTAAAAACAACCCACAATCCTGAGTCTGTCCATGATGAAAACAACATGTCTCATTTTCATATTTCTGTTTTTATTTCAACCCAGCAAGGACTTTTATCATCAGAGGATCTCAGTGCCATGGGGAATGTCTCTATGGAGACACGATGCATGAGTTGTCATTGACGGTGACAGTAATGACGATGGAGTGCAGGATAGTCGTCGTTTTAGCTGTCACTACTTAAAACAGTAGATGTAGATTTAAAATGGATCGTGGTTGGAGATGAAACTGAGAAAAAAACTAACGGTGATAAATAACACAGTCGGCGTGTGTAATGAATGATTCAGGCTCGGTGATGGCGACGCGCTTCTCGACAAATCCTCACCTTAATACGCTGTCACTCGGAGATATTGTTTGAAAAACTTGCATATCATGAGGTTTATTACAAGAATGTCAAAGCAAGCAAAGCAAAACACACTGTATACTTTAAGTAAGTAGTAGACTGTTCCACTGTCAAATACTATTTTTAGATGTGCAAAATAAATACAACAACAACAATAATAATAATAATAATAATAATAATAATAATTATTATTATTTTAATATATATATTTATATATTTTTATTTCTTAAATTGAGAAAATTCTTTCTTTCTTTCTTTCTTTCTTTCTTTCTTTCTTTCTTTCTTTCTTTCTTTCTTTCTTTCTTTCTTTCCTGACAAAGGAAATCACGCACTAATTTATAATATACTTTGGATACATCGGATACGGTAGGTGTGAATTAACAAATCAATAATAAATAAATAAACAATAAACTAATACTTTAAAAGACCAATCAATAAATTAATTATAAATACTACTAATTATTGAAATTATAATGGCTACATAAATAATTATTCTTTAGTAATTATAGTACAGTATGTAATAAATATTACATAGATACAGAGACACTATATATAATGTTAAATCTCCTTAAATATTGCGATGTCAGATTTTCTTAGTTTCTTTTAAGGTTCTTAAGGTTTCTTAATTCTTAACGGAATTAAAACCTTATAAAATGCAAGGAAGAAAAAGAAAAGTACAAACTAACTTTATACTGAGAGTTAAACTTATATATAAAATAATTGATGCATTAACAAACATATATATATATATATATATATATATATATATATATATATATATAATTAAATATTATTAAATTTCATGAGAGGTGAGATTTTCTTCTCTTTGAATTCTTTGAATTTTAACAAATTAATTACATGAAAAGAAAAAAAATAATTTTCAGCTTGTGTTGAATCCGATTTTATTGCAAAACTCATTTTCTACAGACATTTTGACATTATTTAAATGAGGTTCTGGACCTCGGTAATGCTATTAGCATGCCAAAGGCTATGCTGTCACATTCAAATGTTTCATCTTGTTCTGTAGGGCCTGAGTCATTTTTATCATTTTCAGATTTTGACTTTTGGTGCCCTTCAGTAATTGGAGGATAATAACTTCATCAGGTCTCATTTCTAGGTCCACACCAGACCATTACAAGATAAAGATAGCTCAGATTGTTTTTTTTTATCCTGCCAAGATTGTTATCATTTCTACCGGAAGATGGTGCAGGGGGTGACGTTATAAAGGAAGTCAGGAGAAGACGTTTTCTTAATATAAGAAAGATAAAATAAGATCAAATAAGATGAGATGACAAGATAATATAAAATAAGATAAGATAAAATAAAATAAGATAAAGTAAGATGAGATAAGATCAAATCGAAAAAGGTCAAATAAGATGAGATGAGAAGATAAGATAAAATAAGATAAGATAAAATAAAATAAGATAAAGTAAGATGAGATAAGATCAAATCGAAAAAGGTCAAATAAGATGAGATGAGAAGATAAGATAAAATAAGATAAGATAAAATAAAAATAAAATAAAATAAGATGAGATAAGATAAAATAAAATGAGATAAAGTAAGATGAGATAAGATAAAATCAAACAAAGATAATATGAGATGATAAGATAAAATAAAAAATAAAATAAGATGAGATAAGATAAAATAAAATAAAATGAGATAAAGTAAGATGAGAAGATAAAATCAAATAAGACAAAATAAGATGTGATAAAATCAGATAAGGTGAGACAAGATAATATAAGATGAGATAAGATGAGATGAGAAAAATAAGATGAGGTAAGATCAAATAAAATAAGATAAGGTAAAATGAGACAAGACAAAATAAGATAAGCTAAAACAAAATAAGATGAGATAAAATGAAATGAGAAGATAAAATAAAATAAAATAAGCTAAGATAAAATGTGATAAGATCAAATAAGATAAGCTAAAATAAAATAAGATGAGATAAAACAAAACAAGGTGAAATAAGACAAAACAGAACTTTATTAATCCTGATAGATATTAGAGAAAATGAATCAACGATATGATGAATCCTGACACGGAATAACAAATTCCTGCAGTTACTCAGTTTATTTATTAAAGAGCAGCATGGTGTTAGATATAATGTTCAGTTCAATTCAAGTTTATTTGTAAAGTGCTTTTAACAGTGGACATTATTTCAAAGCAGCTTTGTGGAAAGAAGTTCCAGTTATCACCTGTGCTTTAGCAGCGAGAAATCACTTAAGAAGACTAAAGGTGAAAAAAGGATCTTTTTTCACCCAAAAACCTTGTCATGAAGGAAAAAAGCTCTGAAACTGGAGGCTCCTTCCTGAAAATGTCAAGCACAGAAACCTGCTGCTAGAGAACACGCATCAAATCCTTCTGACCAATCAGAATCCAGGATTAAACAGCGCTGTGGTGTAAATGTGGTGTAAATTTGCTGCATCCTACAGAGTCGCTTTAGTCTCTAGGATTTTGCACTGGGCTGAATTTCCAGGATGAAATGTCCTTGACATAAAAGGATAAAAGCCAGTACACTGCTGTAAATATAACTGACTCGCTGCTGATTTCATTAGCCTGAGTGTGTGTGTGTGTGTGTGTGTGTGTGTGTGTGTGTGTGTGTGATAGACAGAGAGGTTGTGATGCCGTGGCCCGCGTCCCTGAAGCTCGGCCTTTACACGTCCGCAGAGACGGAAAAGCCGCTCAGAGACGCTCCGGGGTTTGTGGCTTGTTGAAGTCTGAACAGAGGTGTGAAGAGAGAGAGATGGACAGAGAGAGAGAGAGAGAGACTGCCACTGTGTGATGAACTATTCTGTTCAGTCTGATGCTCTTTCTTTCTTTCTTTCTTTCTTTCTTTCTTTCTTTCTTTCTTTCTTTCTTTCTTTCTTTCTTTCTTTCTTTCCTCCACTGTTCTCTTTCTTTCTTTCTTTCTTTCTTTCTTTCTTCCACTGTTCTCTTTCTTTCTTTCTTTCTTTCTTTCTTTTCCTCCACTGTTCTTTCTTTCTTTCTTTCTTTCTTTCTTTCTTTCTTTCTTTCTTTCTTTCTTTCTTTCTTTCTTTCTTTCTTTCTTTCTTTCTTCCACTGTTCTCTTTCTTTCTTTCTTTCTTTCTTTCTTTCTTTCTTTCTTTCTTTCTTTCTTTCTTTCTTTCTTTCTTTCTTGCTTTCTTTCTTTTCCTCCACTGTTCTTTCTTTCTTTCTTTCTTTTTTTTCCTCCACTGTTCTTTCTTTCTTTCTTTCTTTCTTTCTTTCTTTCTTTCTTTCTTTCTTTCTTTCTTTCTTTCTTTCTTTCTTGCTTTCTTTCTTTTCCTCCACTGTTCTTTCTTTCTTTCTTTCTTTCTTTCTTTCTTTCTTTCTTTCTTTCTTTCTTTCTTTCCTCCACTGTTCTCTTTCTTTCTTTCTTTCTTTCTTTCTTTCTTTCTTTCTTTCTTTCTTTCTTTCTTTCTTTCTCTTGTGAGTCTAGTTGTTATTTCTTGAGCACACTCTGTTATTCCATATAGGGACATTATTCCATTATTGCAGTCTTAGGTAAAGATGATGAATGCAGTGTATTTGTTCTGCTTTTATTTAACTTCCCGTTCATGAATAGGGCTTTGCCTGTTACTGCACTGTTCATATCCTGAAATAAATGAGAATGTTTGGAAAGTTAAACTGCATTTCAGTTGCAGTTTACGATTAATGTGGCTCCTGAGGCAAGCGGCGTTGAGAACTGCTGCTCTAACTAACATACGCTATTGTTGTGTTAATTTACCATTTGCTTTTGGTTTGCAGGATAATGGGGATGAGACCCACAGGATTGCGCCATCCCCTGTGGTCCATGTTCGGGGACTGTGTGAGTCGGTGGTGGAAGCTGACCTGGTGGAGGCCTTGGAGAAGTTTGGAAATATCTGGTAATATCTGGTATTTATTCTATAACAAATACATCAATGAGATCCATGGGATCAAATTGCGTAATGAGATCAGCCGGATCAAATAGAATAATGGGATGAGATGAGTGGGATCAAATAAAGTAACAAGATCAGTGGGATCAGATAGATCAGCAAGATCACAGAGACCAAACAGATTAATGAGATCACTGGGATCAAATTGATGAATGAGATCAGTGGGATCAAATGGGATTAAATAAAATGATGTCAGTGGGATCAAATGGGATTAAATAAAATGATGTCAGTGGGATCAAATAGATAAATGGAATCAAATAGAATAGGATGGGCTCTCATTAATCTCTGTGATACCAGGCGGTCTGACTAATCTCTTTGATCTGACTGATCTCATTACTCTATTTGATCCTGCTGACCTCATTAATTTGTTGATCTAATCTATCTAATGAGATTAAGATCAGTGGGAAATCAGTGAGATCAGTTAGGCCAGACAGATCAATGAGATCAAGAAGATGAAATCAAACAGATCACTTAGATCAACGAGATCAGTGGGGTCGAAGAGATTCATGTGGTCAAATACGTCAGTGAAATAAAAGTGATCAAATTGACCAGAAAGCTCAGCTACAGTGTAAGCGAATAAATTATAGAGAGAAAAAGGGGAGTGAATTTTAATCATATTTATATACTGATATGGCATGTTGAGTTTAAGGTTTTAATAATTGAAACGAAAGCTTTCGAATTAATGACGGATACAATCAAAGATGTTTCTTGTACTTTGAAACCGGCATCTACTGGACATAATGAATACCAATGAACCCGTAATAAGGGTATGATGAAAGCAGTGGCTATAGTGCGGTAATAAACTGAGTTAATCTAAAACAAGCTCCTGTGAGAGAGTTTCATGAATTAAAGTGGAGCACAAGAAGGGTATAAATGAAATAAACCATACAGACACAATACACAACTGGACGTAATATCTGTCTCTGTTTGTGGATCCTGTTCAGATTAAGATTCAGATCTTTTCAGATCCTTTTAAAAAATCTTCTCCACTGTCAATCTGCCGAGGCCACAGACATGTAATGTGCTTTGTGTATGGAATAAAGCATAAGAGGGTCAACTGTTATAGGATAAAAATCAACATAAAGGTGGTGTGATGTGGCTTGAGGCAAAGCAGTGTTAGTGTTACCATGTTTAATTTCAAAATTATAAAATAAATTCCCAGATTTTTCTTTTTTTATTGGTTAAAGACAATAAACGCTAGTACCCTTACCATCTTCTTCTTTTTTTTATTGTACTTGGAGAAATGATTTTACACAGTGTTTATCACATACGCCTCCAATCGCTGGGATCGAACCCGCATCTCCGCCATAAGCTCGGTCACCCGCAGTAGCAGATCAGAACACAACTTACATTAAACATAAGAGAAACAAACCACATGGAAACTTAGATAACCTAACAATGCCATAAAAACCTGGATACATGTTACACGTTACGTAGACAAAGTATATCATAGTAGACAACATATACAAATATAATGACTGACCATGACCAAGACAGATATATAGAGCAGCACATTAAAGGAAAACAAGGGACAGGTGAGAAAGTGGGAAAACACAAACCCTAGGAAAGGGCGTGGCACGGCCCACATGGGAATAACACAATGATACATAAATAAACCACTTCCCAAGACCCCCTGGTGGTCTGCCAAGGAGCTGTCCCAGTAACTCCTGACACCGGCTATAAGAAATTCTTGGCCGTTTCCTCTCTGAGCTGTGAACGTAGTGAAAAAGTGGAGGAAGAGGTTTAGAGTTATGTTGTGATGAAGTTGGTATGGTGAAGTCTTTTGATAAGGAGATTTTTAGTTTTTTCAGTCGTGTGTTTGATGACATCACAAGCTACAGTTGTTTTTCCTGGAAAGTTATGGCAAGTGATGATAGGAAAAAGACGAATAAAACACTTTAGATCATAGGAAATTAATCATCAGGGTGGAGACATTAACCCCAAACCATGTAGTGGTTTATTTCTTAGTTTCTTAGTTTCTTAGGGTACGTCAATTAGATTAAAGTTGCTGTAAAGCTCCTATTGTGAAATGGAAAATAAAGCAAATAAAAAGCCAGATAAAAATCACGTCTTGGCTGATAAATGTATTTTTGGTCACTCTTTCAACTTGCTCCGAGAACATGACCGCATGAGGTCATTCGGTTAAGTATACTAGGAAGTCTTTAGTCACTGTTTTTATTTAGGTTTATTAATATTAGTTGGAAGCTCTTCTCTCACTGCTGAAATGAAAGAAATATAAAATTTGAGTCATTATATGTGTAAAACATTTTAACATCATTTTAGTGTCTTGTGTTTCCAAAAATATACAAAATTTACATGTAGTGTAAGGTGTACATGGAATTAAAAGTGTTTAGAAGATTCTTAGAGATATCCAGGAAAGCAGTCGAGCTTGTGTGAGGTGCCGTATCATGATCGCTCAACCCCTGCCATTAGATATGCTGGATAAGGTCAGCGTGTGATAATGATGTTCGGAGAGTATCGGGTGGCACGGGATTAGGCCCGATGCTTCTTTCCGGTGCAGCTGAGTGGAAATAGAGTAGCGCATTAGGGTATTTTTAGGACTCTGTGAGAAGGTCTTATAGGAAGCAGCAGGGCTGTGACATTGTATTTAAGGCACGGAAGAGCCTTCCCAGAATTGTCGCGTTAACTTGAGACTGCAGTGAGACAAAGTTAGAGCAGACAGGTTAAATACAGGAAACAGGAAGTAAGTAAAGTCGTTTGTTTAAAGAACAGATTGATCTGAGGTGATCTCAGTTTGGTGTGATGACTTTAATTCTTACATTTGTATTAGCGTACACTGACATTTTAAATGCCATTATGGAAACCTTTAACAAGTTTTCCACTACCTTTTGGCTAAAGTGAGCCAGCAATGAAGTGACCCTTTAAACTAGCCTTCAGTTAACGCTAGGAAAGCTTATGTCGGCTAAGCTAACTCCTGAGCAAGTGTAGCTACAGTTAGCATACCTGCTCACTAAAAAAATAAAACTCAGCCTCTTCACCTGCTCGTTGTCTGCACAATTTCCGCACTTTTTTTAATGCTAGCTAGCACTCACATCTTCCACTCGCATGTCAATAATCCTTTCCACTTTGTATACATCCTCTTCTTCATCCTGTTTGCTGTCCCCAGGGTTCGCTCTGCACCGGAATCCATTTGTATGTACAAATGTAAAAAAAAATCCTTGTTATCTTGCTACATGAACAGGAGTGCACGGAAAAGACATTACATTTACGGCATTTGGGAGATGCCGTTATCCAGAGTGACTTA
This sequence comes from Hemibagrus wyckioides, assembly GCF_019097595.1. Classification (NCBI taxonomy): domain Eukaryota; kingdom Metazoa; phylum Chordata; class Actinopteri; order Siluriformes; family Bagridae; genus Hemibagrus; species Hemibagrus wyckioides. The sequence goes on from NC_080719.1 coordinate 4,925,955, forward strand.
AATGTTTTTACACAACTGAGCAATTGAGGGTTAAGGGCCTTGCTCAGGGGCCCAGCAGGGGCAGCTTGGTGGACCTGAGATTCCAACATCCTTTTGATCAGTAGTCCAACATCTTAACCACTGAGCTTATGGAGAGTAGCAGGAGCTGTTCTGGTTAACGTGGACACGGGGGTGTGGGGTGGGGTGGGGTGGGTTCGGGTCAGGGCAGGACGGACCAGGGACGACCCTCTGACCTTCTAGATTATGAACGAGTTATAAATGTTATGAGTGACTGAATGAGTAAAACCGAACACACCAGTGAGGTCCTCAAACACAGGCAAAATTTTAATCTCAGATTATTTAGTTACAGAGATCACCAGGCGGAGGAAATAGTCAATGAACCCTATGAAAATTCCTGCTACTCTTCTGTCTGAAGCCCAACATGCACATGAAGCCCAAATGGTACCTCAATAAAATTCCTACAAATTTTATAGGATCCCATGTGAGAAATAAAACACATTCATATGCACCGTCTACGGAAGAGTAGTCCAGGTTTTCACTTCACATCAAGTGCTGTGTGTTTTCTGATCTGGTTACTACCCTGAAATTTATTAAAGAACATCTCATGCTTCTTTTTTAATCCACTTACTGTTACATTTAATGTTAGAGCTAGGCTCTTATTATTTTATTATGTTATAGCAGCTATAAACACTTCCTTTACCATCCATTCTTATTTCCTCTCTCGTCATTTTACTGAGAAACAAGAAAAGATTTTCCTGCGGCAGAAAGCTTACTGACTCACTCACACTGGAGACTCCTTCCAGAAATGTTCGACGTGATTAAAACCTGACCATATCAACAATTAGATGCTTTTCGTTGTTAGATTTCGGGGTTGAGCGTGCACAATGCAAGCCACTTTTAAATGATAAACTATATATAAACTATAGAAACGGATATGCGTTAGAAGAAGCGCATTAAATAAACCTGTCGTTTAATCAACAGCTTCTGACCAATCAGATTTGAGAATTCAACAGCCATGTGGTATATAGGACTTTCTTGAAATGTGAGTAATCACTAATTAAAAACATGAAGCTATGTACTGCTCAGGGATGAGACCAATTTTGCTAAAATTTTCTGATGAGGTAGATCACTTTCCTATTCAGTGAACATTATCATTTACATCATTTAAAATATTTAAAACATAATGACCGACACCAGCTGAAGAGAAAATACCCTATGCATCCTCCTCAGTCATAAGCCCCTCCCCCTCGCTGTGCTCCTCTTTTCTACACTTTTCCCTTAACGTTCAGTCAGATGATAATCACAATAAGACACTATAGCTGAGGGCTGAGGAAAGGTAATTAGCTGGCAAACGCTTATCACTGTGGTAATGAGTAGTATGTTCATTTGTATTTTGTTTTTCCTATTTATTTATAGTCACAGATTTGATCAGTAACGTCAGCCTGTTTACTGCTAAAAGACTATTTGATTATCTCGTCTTATTTGGCATTCTGCCACAAACTTATGTGATTCAGTCATCATCAGTGAAAGCTTTTTTAGAAGTCACTGTAGGAAAACAGAGTCCCGTGGTATAAAAATAGAAAAATATGGAGTTTGTTGCAGGCAATTTCAGCAAAATCCCTTTACAGCCAATTAAAATTAAAAATTCAACTAATGGAATGATCAGCAGAACATACTCACATTAATGTTGGTTATATATTATTAAAGAAGACAAACAAACGGATGGATGAATGGACGGACGGACTGACGGATGGGTGTTTGTATGGCTGGAAAATGGATAGACGAATTAATCAATGGCTGGACGGATGAATGGATGGATGGATGAATGGATGGACGGATAGATGGATGGATGGATGGATGGATGGATGAATAGATGGATGGATGATGAATAGATGGACCAATGGATGAATTGATGGACAGATAGATAGATAGATAGATAGATAGATAGATAGATAGATAGATAGATAGATAGATAGATAGATAGATAGATAGATAGATGGATGGACGGTCGGACGGATGGATGAATGGACCAATGGATGAATTGATGGACAGATATACTGATGGATGAATAGATGGACCGATAGATAGATAGATAGATAGATAGATAGATAGATAGATAGATAGATAGATAGATAAACCAAAAATAAATAAATAAATTCTACTCTGAGAGTTACCAGAATTTAGTGTTTTGGTGCTGGTTTCGCAAAAAATAAAATTCTAGTCAAACTCTAGAAACATCACTGGTTCTGCATAATGCGATATATTTTACATAACTCATATATTTTACATAACGGTCTCACCCAAAAAATAATATAGTATAAACTCCAAGGATAGTTTCCAGTGGAGAAAACATTAAACCATTAAAATCCTACTTCATTTTCCAGCAGTATTCACTGGGCTAAATAAAATAAAATAAAATTTCCAACCTCAATCCTGTGGAAAATTTTCATATGCGGTATACCAACAGCGATAAAGCCGAAAGTCTTTTTTTTAACACACTTCTTTAAAAGATCTTGGCGCTTCCAAACAACACCCAGTGTCAGAACCTTCATCAAGTGAGCATGACTCTGAGACCACTTAAACACGAGAATGGCCAGCTGATGCAAATCTTATCATCAAAAATGATTTGTATGCCATGCAAAGCAAACGCTGCGTCTCAGATGTCGGAGGTGCACAGAGAAGAACAGATATGTATTTTTTTCACAGCTCAGGGTCTGCTGTGATCTTTCATGGATCAGCCTGCTGCCACATCATCAAAATCCATCTGGACAAATATTAGTATCGGTCCTAGATTAAACGTGATCCAGTCGGTGTATTTCATATGCCATTAATTTTAGTTTCATGTACAGAAAGAGGAGGATTAAAAAATAATATGAGGTCTTCTCCCTGCAGCTACGTGATGATGATGCCGTTTAAGAGGCAGGCGCTGGTGGAGTTTGAGGATGTCGAAAGTGCTGACCGTTGCGTTGCCTGTGGCTCCAGAGAGGCCGTCTACATCGCTGGACAGCAAGCCTACTTCAACTACTCCACCAGCAAGCGCATCACACGGCCCACAAACGCAGACGACCCCAACAGCGGAAACAAAGTGCTGCTGCTCTCCATTCAGAACCCGCTCTACCCCATCACTACAGTGAGTATCATCCAGTGAAATGCACCATGGTCCGTTTGCTTGACAGATTTTTATAAAGAGCTGTTTACATGTATCCTAAACCTGACATTCTGTTACACTGCATTCGTGTGATGAGTGACATTTAGTGGCAGCATTTCCATAACAACAGCAACGTCCTGTATTATCGAGACAGACATCAAGTATCTAGGTCTCAGGAAATATCGTTTTAAAGAAAATGTGAAGTGAAAGAAGGATTCCTCTGTGCAAGCTCATAGATACTTAAGAAATCAATTAAAAAATCTGTAATTTTGTCATTTTAGCATTAAGCTGTCATTGTATTCTGAGCCTTTAGTTACATAATATACAGATCACAACAGACTAAATACTTTCAGTTTACCTTTAGCAATAAAATACTAATATAAACCAACATAATGATACTCATGTGGTTGATATAGAGGTCTGAAATCTAAAAGCAATCCTTTACAGACCTGGAAAAGTGTGAAAATGGGATCTGACTTAACATGATATGGTTATGATATGATTCCTCCTTTGCATTGTGGTTCCCATGGCAACAAGCACCACACATACTTCTGTTAAGGTTTAATGCAATGTTTACCTATTGTGCTCACCTGTTTTGTGTCAGCCCCCGATGAGTTCGTCTACCAGTCAACACCGTCTGCGTTTTGACCCCTAAAATAGACTCTGACCTTGACTTCTCACGGTTTGCCCTCAATTAAAAAACAAGTGCTTGCATCCTGCCTTATCTCGCAGCAGGCTGCAACATTTTCCTGACACGTTTAATGTCATGACCTTTCAAGATTAAAAAGCTGAAAGAAAACGAAACTCTGCTTTGCGACACAAAGTCAACCAGAAAGATTACGGATGATACCGTACAAAACGAACTTTTTACTCTGTGCGTCGAAGCCGAAGACGGAAGAACAATCTACAAACCTGAACGATTTCCTCAAGGTGAAAAACCCAGAGGTAGAAATTGAGAAGTGTGTGTTCGTGTGGTAATTTAAACCCGTTCGAATCGCACCTGGTTGCCATCACTGTTGAACACATTCAACTCCAGCATGCTGCTAAATCCCCAAGGTTTCAACAACAATACCGAATCAATAACTAACAGCCTCGAAGCCTAACTCAGTCCCTTGTGTCAAGCCTGGCGCTGAGAGCTGAAAAAGAAACAAGGGTACTAACAATGACAATCATCTAGTGCACTAATCTCACTAATGGCTAGTCAGAGGAAATCTCATTGATCATCATTATGTGAGTTCCGGCTTCAGGATCCGCCAGCCGAAGCCCCTGCAGGTCTCTCTTATAGATCAGTGTCCTGAAAAGACACAATCAAGACTAGATAATAGGCTCTGCTGTACCGCTAGGTTAAGTGGTGTGGAGCGCTCAATAGAAATAGATCTGCATATCAAAAGGCACCAGGCTTGATTAATAAGCTGATGAGAGGTTTTGCTGTTCGGAAGCCAACGTAATGTAATTCTACTCGCTGCGCACTTATGTGTGATTTATAGAAACGCTCTTTGTGGATGATTATGTATCGAGTACTTCTGCTTTCTGAATTGGGACACTTCTGTTTCATGTTACAGGATGTTTTATACACAGTGTGCAACCCTATCGGCAACGTGCTACGCATCGTCATCTTCAAGCGCAACGGAATTCAGGCCATGGTGGAATATCCTTACTGGAAAAAGGAGGAACTGGGGATTGTGTTTGTGTGAAAATCATCATATACTTTAAATCTGGATATTTATTAACACCAGCTCATGCACATACACAGACACCACCTCATAATAGATGAGTCACTTTTAATGTCATTGTGCAAGTACTAGTACAATGAAATACAGTCACATGATTATCACATGCTGCTCCGTTACACTAGCATGAGATTCTCTTTCGTGTATTTATACCCAGGGGTAAGTGGCTGTGTTTAAAAAAAAAAAAAACGGCTAAATTGTTCTTTCACAATTAATTAATTTTTTTTTAAAGAAAGAATGCTAAGTATATGTCGCACTAATATGAACAAAATGTGCCGCACAGCCTGTAACCGCTGTTCTAGCTAATAGTCTGTAACAGCTTAGCTGTAACACCTAGCTAACTGTCCTAACTAGCTTGCTATCTAGGCTAGATTTGTCAATATCAGTAGTAAATAATGAAACAGAGATTGTTTCAACTCTGGAGATGAGATGAGCAATTGTTAGCTTCTCAGCTGGAATAAAATAATATTAAGTGCTGAGCTAATTAGCACAGCTAGCTAGCTAGCTGGCTAGCATCTTACAGTTGGTGCTTGTCTGACTAGCTGAATGAAACAACAGCTAGGCATCCAAATAATTTCTGAATACATTTCCAGCCCTAAAGAAGTCTCAGGCAACATTGTTTGCGATAGATAGAGAGAGAGAGAGAGATAGATAGATAGATAGATAGATAGATAGATAGATAGATAGATAGATAGATAGATAGATAGATAGATAGATAGATAGACAGACAGACAGACAGAGAGAGAGAGAGATAGATAGATAGATAGATAGATAGATAGATAGATAGATAGATAGATAGATAGATAGATAGATAGACAGACAGACAGACAGACAGATAGACAGATAGATAGATAGATAGATAGGCTCAAGTCCTGCTTTGACCAAAATATACTACAAGCTTTTTAAGCCACATTTCACTCACCTTGCTTTCAATTAATTTGTAAAATATGATCTAGTATTTGAAAATAGTTCTGCTCAAGAGTTCAGTGAAATACAGAATAACTCCATAGTTTCAACCACCACGTTGTTGCAAGGAACAATTTACTGAGGTCTCGTTGTGTGTTGCCGCTAATGGAAAACAGTTTCAATATCATATCATTCTCAGTTCAGATTCCAGACCCCCCAAAAGTCTAGAGCCGGCCCTGTGCAGGTTTATTGAGGGCAACACCAACTGAACACAGCGAAGCCTAACACTGATGAGCAGCTCAGCTTCACTGGGAGACGAATTTTGCTGAGGGAGAAAAAACCTCATCAACATGATATTTCTTCTCATCTGAGTCTCATGCATGTAGGTTACTTATCAAAAGTGCACTGTCTGATTTTCCTTTAATTTACACAGCGGCTTCAGAAGCTACTCAGTAAAGCAGAGCGTTTGGACGGATTATTACACAGTGAATATCCTGAGGTGTTTCAGCTTTATTAGCGGCTCTACTGCTGCAGTTTATTTCTCGCATACCCACATTACGGAAGAGACTTCAGCATTGCCCCTGTAGACATCTTGCTTGGCTTTGCCTCTGTGCTTCTACTATGCTTCTCTGAACAGTGCCTTGAACATATGGACTCTCAAAATGTTTAGACAGCTAGCGTTGGCTTTGGACTTGGCTTTAACTTTGTCTGGCCACTATGCAGCCCACATTGCTGTGTCTCTGGATCATTGTCCCCTGCCTTTGATTTGCGCTTGTGTTGAGAGTATATCTTTCTTTTTCTGTTCTTGCCAGACGTGTTTTTAAACTTTCACAAAGGGACGTTTTACACACGTCTGTCTTTATTAACGCAGAAGCATGAGAAATATTTCAGAGGTTGTTGTGAAAACGTGAGCAGTGGTGAGCAAAGTTTTTATCGTTTAGAGCTGCAGAAATGGCATGCGAGGTGAATATTTAGACTGAGGAAACGTCTTAAAATAGTTATGTATGTCATTATTATTTATTTAGTGCTGGCTCTGTGTTTCCAGGTGATTTTTTGCTTTTTTAATATTATGTGCAGTGCGAAACCAAACCATAAAGCAAGTATCAAGTATCGATTTTCTGATTCTGACTCAGCAAATAGAAAGTGACCGTAAATGTATATACGTATCTTCTTTCGGCTTGCGTACAAACAAAATATTCGCCTTTTCTGCTTCTCTTGCCACAGTAACACTGGGATTTTTTTAGAAAGCTTTTCCCTGGGTATATTATGAGAGCACACAAAAAATGCTGCCTATTTTTTTTAACTGCCTTTCAAATGGAAGGCAGAAGTGCATAACTAGTTATCAGTTCATGCCTAGTTTTTCCCTGGATTGAGTCCTAAATGCTCAGATGCCTGCAGTGACTTGGGCTTTGCTATGATTTTCCTTGACTGGCTGTCCTCCACGTTTGAATCAGTCCAGAATGCCCAGAAGGCCAAAGCGGCCCTCAACGGAGCCGACATATACGCCGGCTGCTGCACACTGAAAATCGAGTACGCTCGGGTAAATCTGCAGCGCTCACACACACACACACATACTCCTGCACACACTTACACACAGTCACACACATACACACACCCACCGGTGGAGCCTAACACACATGCACTGCCGCTGTGCTTTCTCTCTCCCTCCCTCATTTTAGCCCTCACGCCTCAACGTCATCAGAAATGACAATGACAGTTGGGACTACACCAAACCCTTCTTGGTCAGACGAGGTAAGAAACTGGTTTTGTTTGCGTGTGAGAGTGTGTGTGTGTATGTGGGTGTAAACGCATGGCAGTCTTTGCTTATAGACACCTCTAGTCATTCCCTCATCTACGTTATGTCTTGTTTGCATGTGTGGCAAATTTCTTTATCCTGTAATTATTTCTGTGGAGTTACACGAAGTACGAGAGCCAAAAAATCCACAATAACATCCTTTCAGCTGGAAGTACACTTACATTTATATTTATTCCCTTTGGGAGGCGCTTTTGTCCGACGCACCCTCCATGTGAGGCAGAATACAAACCGAGCATCTATATGGTAAATGAACTGACAACGATACAAGAGCTGCACAGCAAAATATCCAGCAGTTGGTACATGAAAAGCACATAAAGATAAAATGAGAGAGCCACAAGCACATGGACTGGAGTAAAAGAAACATGAGGAATGTAGTGGAAAGAACTAATAATAGATGTTTTCACGCAGACCCATGCATCCATTTAATTGGGTTTATTCATTTCCATTCAAAACACCAATTGCAGAATTCCAGAGTAGCCATACCTCAGCTGTCATGAATTCCCAAGTGAAAATACTCGGAGGAAGATTCCTAAGATGCCAAAGATTCATGCTGTTTGCTATGCTGCAAGTGGCAGGCCAAAAATCTTGTCTAATCATAAAATTAGTTACCAGACTAGCAAAGTAAAGGGAGTCCAATCATTCATTCATGTTCACGTGGAACACTTGGCATGAACACTTCAGCAGCTCTGTAAGGCATGTGTTTCCAAATCTGGATAAGTTTCAGACTTCAGAGAATGTTCTAGAGAATGTATAAATAATTAGTTGGCAAAGTAAGACTCAAGATGCAGAAATTGTGATGCAGGTAATGATATTTTAAAATACCATGAAAAACAAACCTAAAATGTCTGGAAATTTGGGAAAAGTCTTGAAAAGTTCAAAAAGCATTAAGAACCATGAGGAGTTGAGCTACGATCTGCCAAGTGCTTGCAGACGAGGTTGGGTCGCATAGTCTAACAGATTTTTTTTATCAGCTTGATATTATAAATAAATCTGTAAGATCGGGAGTTTATGGGAATAGAACATACTCTAGTGCTTTTCACGTCTAATTCTAACCCCTGCATTTGACCACAGGTTCAATAAAGTTTTACACTTGTACTTTAGAAGCTGTGTTACCTGGGGTTATGAAGCACTGCTCTGAAGTGGGCTTACACAGCTTTTACAATTTTAACAATGCACTGTGGTACCAAATGTGTACAATGTGGTGTTAGAACTTTACAGCTAGATGCTTAGCAACAGACACCCAGTCAGAAAATGAACAACACATGCCTTATATCACCTGAAAACCAGGACATAGCAATACAGATCGGTAGCGTCAGGCGGCAAATACTGACCATCACTGCCTTAGTGAGAGGGAAATTTGTGATACTGAAAAATTAGCATACATTGGCTGGACATGCATGCCTGGTCCTCTATACGACCTTTTAAAAAGGCTAAAATAGATTAGAAGTCCGTGAAAGATAACAGTACTTACTTGGGTGCAAAATGGCAACCAGTCATGATTGTTGATGCCCCAAATATACAAATAAGAACATTAAGCTAGTGTTTAGGAATTTACAGTGTGAAACAGCAGATTATGAATACCCAGTATAATTGTTAGCCCCGGACAAAGTATGACCAACGACAAATAAGTCAAATAACCTAGGATTCTGTTTACCTGGAGTTTACACTGACCCCAGAGGGAACAGTTTCAAGTGTGTAAAGCCCTTCTAAAGGTAAGCTGGTCAAACTTTGTAGTACCCCCAAGCTTGAGAGTGATGTAGTATTGAGTCAAAGGAATTTTGTACCCTGAAGGTTGAGCTAGAGATGGCAATCCTTCATCCTGGCTGAGATGTCTGTAAGGCATGCTGAAACCAGTGTGTCCTACTTAAAGAAGGACAGGTCGAGTAGACCTTTGTCAGCATAGCCTGCAGAAGAGGAATATTCCTTTCCTTGTCCTCCTTTACTTCTTTTCCTCTTCTGTGGCCTTGAAGACTCTAGAGTACACGACTAGGAAAAAGTATCCAACGGTTTAACTGGAGGAACAAACCATAAAACTCATATCTGGTGCTAATTCTCTGTTGTAGACTTCTACATAGTACTTTTAAGCATTCTGTCAGAAAAAAACAAGCTTAGAAAAACCTTTAAGGGTGCAATTCCTCTGTCGCAGACTTATTCATAGTACATTAAAGAGCCCCTTTATACACAGCTGAGGAACAAACCAAAAAACAATCCCTTTATGGCTGCCAACCCTCCTATGCCTCCCAGTCTAGGGTTAGGTGTTTGATTCCTGTCTCCGCCCATGTCTGTGGAGTAAAGCATTTACTCCCCATTCTTCTGGGATTTCTTCCGGGTAATCTACTTTCCTGCTTATGTGTTGTTGGCTGATAGTCATCTCTAAATTGTCAGCAGTGTGTGACTGGGTGTGTGTGCACTTGAAGGATTGGCTCCCTGTCCAGGGCCCCCAGCTTTGTGTTCTAAATCCACTTGGAATGGCTCCAGGTTCCCCTTGACTGTGTGTAGGATAAGCAGAACAGAAAATGTATGGATGGGTGGATGGGTGGATGGGTAGATAGGGCTATTCCTGTGTTATATATGATCAATTTAAGGGTTCCCCTGACAAAACAATGATAAACCTTGGGTTTGTTGTAGACCTCTACATACTGTAGTGCCCTTAAGAATCCCTCGAAGGAACAAACCTTTTCATCTAAGTGTATTCGTATAAAAAAAATGGGTTCCTCTGGGGTCTGGGGTTCCTCTGATATTCAGAACCCTCTCTCATAAAGTAACATAAAGTTGTAGGTTCTAAAGAAAGACAAGCTAAAAAATCCTATAGTATATATAAGTATTTAAGTTCTATATCTGACCATTTTTAAAGCTAGTTAAAGCAAGGCCACCTCTTCAGTTGCACATCATGGCAAATTCCTCAGGTCAAAACTCATCAGTTTATTTAGAAAGAGCAAAGGAGGAGACACTCTTTCAGGGAAAACAGTGTAGATATCCTGGGCAGCAAAGACGTCTTTGTCAAAGGACTGATGATTTTTAGGGGCCAGTGTCACTGCTGATTATCTGTGTGCCTGATTGACTATTGTACCCTCAAATGGTTTTACACCAGTCCATCACATGCCATAAAATGGTCGTTTGCCACCATATAACTGATGAACTCCCTTGAAATAGCAGCAACAACTCTAGACATACTCCTGTGAGATATTCAGCATGACCTGGTGCACAATACTGACAGTCCATCAAGATCTTTACATTGTTATTTGGTCCTGGCTCACGGTATCAGAAGGGTGTGTGAGAGTAATGGAAACTGGAATGAATGGAGGAAAGAAAGAAACAAAAAGATGGAAGATGCATGGTGAGTGGGTAAAGGGGAGGAGGAGGAGGAGGAGGAGAGACAGTATTGGAAACAGCAGAAATACATTGCAAGGGCATAACTTTATGTGATTAGCCAGCTTATGGATGGCCTCGATCACAGCGGCGATGCTGCAGCTGTCCAGACCCCCCCAGATCTCTCCACAAATAGACGATAAACAGTGTTATCACCAGAGAACTGGTGATGTTCAGCAATCGATTGGAGTCTTCTCGATGGGATACGAAGGTCTGTTTGACTTTGTCTGCAGCTCAGATCTCTCAGCGGGTTGTCAGCCTCCATTGGTTTGTTGTTATTGAGGTGCAGAGGGGATGCTGGAATTTGAATGCTAATTGAATCGTGGACTGCAGAAATAAATAAAAGAGTATTAATGGAGCTGCCAGCAATAAAAGGAATGTCTCGCTCTGTCTCATTCATTTCCCCCCTTGCTGTTTTTTCTGCGCCGGAGCACAGGTATTTCAGTCAGCACTTTGTAAAATTACAAACATCATGATGGTGTACAAGAAACGCTCATCAGAGGCCTGAATGTATAATAATGGAGTCTGTATGGCCAAAGCATCCAGACAAATGATCCTCGAGACCATTTCAATAATATATTTTTTCTTCATTTGCACAGTCTTAACACATCCTGGCAGCGTATTGATTATATTTCAAACCATCGACTCCCTTTAGACATTTCTTTGTTCTACACCCACCTAACTGAACCCATCCCTGCCTTGCTTCCCAATAACACTTTCAAATGGTGCTTGACCAAATTCAAGGCTGGCTTAACACGGATTTAATGGTGCAATTGGATGGTAAGACGGTCCAGTCGTTAAATGAGCTCTCGAGTGAAAATTAAAACACAGAACTGACACTAAAACGAAAATAAGAACAGAAATAATGATATCCAAATCCGTGCGAACAAGAGACAAGAAGAACAGGACCTCGACATTTGCCGTGCGAAGGTCACCTTGAATCCTAATAGCCCCCCCCCCACCCCCACCCTCACTGTGAGGAAAACAGAGGCTGACGGTGCCCACAAACTCCCACCGCTAACCGCTCATTTTGTAGCAATTAGCACCACTCTGCATGACTTCTCCCTGTAGGCCTCCAGAGCTAAGTCGAGAGAGAACAAAAAGAAAGCGAAGGAGAGAAATGGAAAGGGAGATGGAGCGTTCTTCTCTGTTCTGTTCTGTTCTCCTTCCAGTCTGACAGTTTTGAGAAAGACTTTGTTCCTTTGCTTGCTTTGAAGTGGTGCAACAATGCCTGGCGCATTGCATCAGTGCGGAAATCCTCGTCACATGTTTGCTGTTTTCGTCTTCAGTGTGAAAATCTCAGAACGGCACAGAATAACAAGGCAGCCGTGTTTTTAAACACGACACCATCTTTCTCCTTTTGGGAAACGAACTTTCGAAATTTGTGTAATTGAACTATAAAAAGTCACGTTTCCCAGGCACTTTATTAACTTTGGCACGCTCCATCCTGCTGTTTGTTTTCAGTTTTTACTGTCGGATGTGGAAGTGAACGTCGTGCCCATTGTGCCATTGCGAGCGCAGACGCAAACCCTTAATTGAAGGAACAAGTTCTTTTTTTTGCCAGCATCGTTCACTGTGCCCAGTTGGGTTCTCATTATTCCATGAATATTTCTATTACTGGATCACAGCTGGATAGAAATATCCTTTTCTCACGTTTTCACTTTGGGTTGTCCTTTTTACCGACGCAGTGTCCTGTCAAGTGGCTTGACCTGATTTGCAAAGAAGACATGACTGTTAAAAAAAACTGTTCATATGAGCAGCTCCAGGAGACTTTTAAAAGAAAATGGCCATTAAAATCGCCCAAGGTCCTGTTTAGCATTTTGTCTCCGATGCAGTTTTTAGCCTTCTTGCTCTTTCACCTTGTCACTTTTTTCACTGTAACCCATAGTAACTTGAAATATTTCACTAAGTCACTTTTTACTGCCATCGGGCTTGAAAAATCTTCATAGAATTTTAGAAAAGCTATAAAAAGTGCCAAATATAGTTAATAAAAACCACAAAGAAGACAAACACACTGAAATGATCATACCAAAAATGAGCTCCAGATAAAAAAAGCAGTTAAAAATAATAACTAGTAATAAAAGTAATTTTTAAAAGAAATTCTAACATATCCTGTTTGTTCTCACAAATTTATCTACACCGATCAAGCATAACATTATGACCACCTGCCTAATATTGTGTTATTCCCCCTTTTGCTGCCAAAACAGCCCTGACCTGTCGAGGCATGGACTCCACTAGATCCCTGAAGGTGTGCTGTGGTATCTGACACCAAGATGTTATCAGACTTACAGGACTTAAAGAACACTTACAGGACTTAAAGAACACTTACAGGACTTAAAGGATACTTTTGATAGATACTGACCACTGCAGACCGGGAACACCCCACAAGAGCTGCAGTTTTGGAGATGCTCTGATCCAGTGGTCTTGCCATCACTATTTGGCCCTTGTCAAACTCACTGAAGTCCTTATGCTTGCCCATTTTTCCTGCTTCTAACACATTGACTTTGAGGACAAAATGTTCACTTGCTGCCTAATATATCCCACCCACTAACAGGTGCCATGATGAGGAGATAATTGTGTTATTCACTTCACCTCTCAATGGTCTTATTTTTATGCCTGATTGGTGTATATATTACCTGATTGAGTGTTCGGAGGATAAGGATCTTATTTGCAGGGTGGCTTTCATCATCTCTGTTCATTTACAGACAGTCTATTTGGGACAGACCCTGTTAATTTTTCTAAATTTTCCGCTTTCTAACAGTACACGTGTTCTATTCTGCCGACAGATTGGAAATCGACTTATCGGACATTTTCAATCAGTTTAAATAAATTAATTGTTTTCTTGCTGTGAGTCTGATATAAAATAATTCAGGACTCTGTTGGCATTCAGTATGTTTTATACGTATGTTTTTCCCTCTGTTGGATAAACTTACACAGAATTTTAGTGGTTGAAGATCAAATTCTACTTGATTATGAACAAGCACTCAGCGAGTGAGAGCAGAAATGGGTTTGATACCAATATTTACTTTAACGATAGAAACATTTTTGTGGAAAGAAATGAACTGTTTTTGGTTTTTTGGAACTTTCCTATGAATATATTGCTCCTAGTAGACTAGGAAATACTAAAGAAACACTAAAAAGTCCTGAGTGTCTACTTTCATATAAGCTTCATATTAACCACCACTCTGGAGTATGACATAGACACCACAAAACGTTCACAATTTTACATTTTCCGGCATTAAATTTCTAGGTGCATTTATGTTTAGAGAAGCTACAAAGTATTTTTGACCAAGGAAAATGATCCCATTTAATTCAGTTATATTTTTGTATAGAATGCAGCTTGAGAAATTACAAAGAAAGTGCTACAAAGCGCTGAAACTGGAGACTCCTTCCCTAAACACCTTCTTAAAGAAAGCTTCACCATATCGACAATATCAGCAAATGAATCAACACTTTCTGGCCAATCAGATACGAGACTTCAGCAGCACTGCAGTTCACAAGGAACAGAAGAGTGCATACAAGAAATCTTATCTCACCTGTTCTCTTCCTGTTATCGTAACTGATTTGCGTCATGTACATTTCCTAAAGTTCTGCTTTGTTAATGTGTAAAAATCCAGACTAGGTTGCTAGCATCACACCTTTCAAATTAAACTTCTCTCCCTTGTCTGTACTCACATTCATACTCTGCTGTGATAAAAACCAATTACTGTCGTGTCGTCAACATATTAGATAAGAATCCTCACATGCATGACAATAATGACGATAAGACCCGCGATACATCCCTGAGGTGTACCAGTGCTCACTACTTGTGTGGAGAACGTATCATTATCGACTCGAGCTATCGTTAGCTCAGTAAGAAAGCCGGTCCCATTTTACGCTAGTTAATGTCTTGTTAATGAGTTTGCCAGGTGGAACAGATGTGGGAGAAAAGAAAACAGCAAGACTGCAAATAACATCTTAGGAACTTAAAAAAGAAAGTCGCATTCTCAGTAGTGTAACTTTCCATCTGCCGTTTTCTGCTGTGGTTGTTATTTTTTGCAATTATTTTGTATCTCTGGCTTTGTCTCGTATATTTGCTTTCGTAAAATACTATCTTCTATCTTATCTGCAAGCCAATCATCATCCAGGACGAATGTAGGATGAATGCAACGTAGGTGACCTTGACTGGTCAATATCTACATCCTGACCGAAAAGAACAAAACTGAAACCTTCTACTTATCACTAATATTAAAACCAGGTTTGTTTAGAAGTTCTGAATGGCCCTGGGGGTCTGTAAATAGTAATTAGTAATTAGGAAATGACTGAATAGACTTTTCTTTTGTATTATGGTATGTTAATACAGTGGAACCTCGGTATATGAATGCTTGCACGAATTTTCACCTTAAGAGTTGAAATTTTGCAAGAAATTTGCATCGGCATACGAAGCATACGAACTTGTTTGCGTCAGTGGAAACCAAAGTAAAGCCAACTGGAGTGAATTCACGAATTTTACTGTTTTGAAAGAGTCAACCCACAATACCAACATTACCAAAAATAATTTACATTATTTACTGTCCAGTGTCACCCAAATGAGGATGAGCTTCCCTTCTGAGCCTGGTTCCTCTCAAGGTTTCTCCCTCATATCATCTCAGGGAATTTTTCTTCGCCACCGTCGCCTCAGGCTTCTCATTAAGGATAAATGTTAGAGATTAATAGCAACATTATTTTAAACTTTATCATTTTTATACAGTTTCTATACTTCTGTATAGACCCTGCTTTGAGACAATGTCCACTATTAAAAACGCTATAAAAATAAAATAAATCGAAATGAAAGTCAATTTCGTTCATGGAGTTTTTGTAGGCTAGCTAAAGGATTTTTTAAAATCATTAAACACTTTACAGACCTTAGACTCAAATAAACCATATATAAAGTCAGCTAAAGTAATCTTCTGAGAGCAACAACAATAACAAGCTACTTACATTTGTAGAAGTTCACTGTGAGTTCATTCACCATTTTCCTGACCTGAGAGGCTTCAGAAAATATGATGTTTATGTGAGTAGACATTTCCGCTAAGGGAATGTAGTGAGCATCGGTGCTCCATGTTTTTCGATGCATTGTGGGAATTTTTTAGGGAGCGAACGTTCAAGTGCAATGGAAGGATTTTGCAATTGAGAGAGAGAGAGAGAGAGAGAGAGACCTTAAAATGGCCGCCTCCCTTATAGGTGTCCTGAATACTGAACTACGGAGGTGATTGAGATGCACCCTGTGTTAAAATGTTCAAATTGTGTTAAGACGTTTGTGTGGTTGCACAAACACCCAGACGTGTTCTAATGTATTTCCACAGTGTCGAATGTTTCATGATGAAATTTTAAGGTAACATTTTAAGGTCTAGTTAAGGTTTTAAAAATTGTAAATCTTACTGTAGAATCTGTAATCTAGAAACTGTAGATCTTAAGCAATACATGAAGAAAAAAATGTTTGAAATGCGTATATTATTAATAAATGTGGTCTTAATTGCCTTCAGATATCTTTCTCTACTGCGTTTATTATCGATTATTTAATTATTTATTAATAGGTAAAACAGCGAGATGAGAACCTTATATAACTAGAATAGTTACGCAATTGCACTTTTTGACCATACAGTAGAAGAGAAATTATTTATAATCACACTATAGAAGTCACCCAGATGAGGATGAGCTTCCCTTTTGAGTCTGGTTCCTCTCCTGGCTTCTTCCTCATATCGTCTCAGGGTGTTTGTTTCTTACCACCATTACCTCTGGCTGCCTCATTAGAGATAAATTTAAATTTATTGTTCATTTCTTCATTTTCTCCATTGTTAAAAATATGACAATAATGTTAATAATGTTAATTATTAAATAATTAATGTTAAATAATTGTTAATAATAATAATAATAATAATAATAATAAAGTTTGATCAAAGAATATTGATATTTTTGTAGAAACTTTTGGCCTTGCTCTAAATTTACTTTATAAGAATAACGTCACAAAGTATGTTTTTAAAAAAATTTAAATTTAAAAATAAAAAAATTCTACAATTATTTGATCTGTTTGGCTACAGGAACGGATCTCTCTCAGTCTGCGTTGCTGTTACGCGCCAGTTGCTATTTCACATCTTCATCTCTCATCCCTTTCTTTCTATCTGTCCCTGCATGGTTTATCTCAGTGTGATGATCGTGTGTGTGTGTATGTGTGTGTGTGTGTGTTTGTGTGTGTGTGTATAGTTTGTTTGTACTCTTTAGCACATTCACACCCACATTGTGCTTCTTCTCTGGATATTTGCTCTGATTCCAGAACGTGGTAAAGGTAGACAGAGGCAGGCCATCCTGGGGGAGCATCCGTCCTCGTACAGCGACAACGGTTACGGTCAGTCTCCATCACTCTATCTCATCTTGTCTTCTTTTTTTTTTTTCTTTCTTCCCCTGTCGCTCTGCAGCTGTTTCTCAGTTCGAGTGATTAAGCTTTCTCACCCTCTGTCATGCAGATAAGTGGGAGGTAGAGGAGAGGGATGTAAGAAGGGAGGGAGAGATGGAGGAGAGGAGAGACGGAATGATATGTCAAGGGAGGGAGGGAGGGACGGAGGGAAAGGGGGAAGGAGATAGTGTTCTGCTAAGCACGGTGTAATTAGAAGGACCTGCAAGGGAACCGGAGTGCATCAGACTAGAAAATAGTGTGTAATTTCTTTTGCTCGTTCGTTCTTTTTTTATTTTTCTAGCATTGCACCAGGATCTTAACAGTTGCCTTCTGTGACTAACATCCTTTCTTTCTTTCTTTCTTTCTTTCTTTCTTTCTTTCTTTCTTTCTTTCTCTCTCTCTCTCTCTCTCTCTCTCTCTCTCTCTCTCTTTCTCTCTCTCTCTCTTGCTCATGCCACCCTTACCTCATGGCTATCCAGGGTCACACTGCCCCCTGCTGCCTCTGCCCAGTAACACAAGGTTCAAGAGGAGTTCCCACGAGGTGCCCGATGTTGTAGCCTACCCCCTGCCCCAGACCTCCTCCTATGTTGGCCACTCCTCCAGCTCTGTTGCCATGGTGAGCGGCCTGCATCCCACCAAGATGAACTGCACGCGCATCTTCAACCTCTTCTGTCTCTATGGTAACATTGAGAAGGTGAGTGGGCCATGAGAGGAACAGTGCTGCAGTGTTTTGTCACTCCTGACTTTTCCCTAATGGGAGTTGGACCAATAAACAGTAAGCTGGGAAAGTCAGCTCGGTGCATGTGTGTTGTTTACAGGTGAAATTCATGAAGAGCGTGCCCGGAACGGCTCTGGTGGAGATGGGCGATGAGTACGCTGTCGACCGTGCCATCACACATCTTAACAGCATCAAAGTCTTCAGCAAGAGGCTTAACGTCTGGTACGCATCCTCTTTAATTCATCCAGGTGTATTAACTTGTCACACAAGCTGTCTAAATATGCAATGTTTAGTATCTTAGTGCTCTTCTTTTAGTGATCCTTTGTAGAGCACAGCACTCGCATCAAATTGATTCGACTCGGAAACTGCAGGAAGTCAAACAAACACGCTGTGTTTTTAGGGTTGCAGCAATTTTTTTTTTGTAGAGCTACGAAACTGTGCCAAAGGAAGAAACAACTGTAAAGCGCAGCAGAAATGTCATGGGGCCAATAAACAACTGCAAAACCTTTAAATAAAATAGTTATTTAATCTACGCATTTATTTAACAGCGACCCTGTTTTCATCTCCGACATTTGAATGGCCAATGAATGAAAGGGTTTTATGAGGAGTTATTCAGCCCTACATGCGCCTCAAACAATCTTTTCCTTCCTGTATAGTTTGTTTGTTAAAATTGTGTATAGCCAAACCAAACATGTTCCAAACTATTTTGGCTTTATTTCTGATCTTTTCCGTGGCTGGGAGCCAAGAGAGCAGAACTGGGTGTGTTCTCAGGGTGGGTGGGACTTCATACTCTCTCTCCTGTCAATCACAGAGACACTAGCCAATCACAGGTGTCTATGATTTAATGCATGCAGAATTGGACAGAAAGGATGCAGAGTTTGGAACAACTTGGGGGACAAAATGGGGGGCCAATTATTATTATTTTTTAAATCGTGAATTGTAACGGCTAATAGATATGAAAGCACACTCTTAGTTAATCAAGAAGCCCAAGCTTGAGCTAAACCAAACGAACGCAGGAATATATGCATGGTTTTACTCTAATTAGAACAAATTACATTATGCTAATTGCTCAATCTTCACTTTGCATTTAACGGACTCGTATTCTATTAGCTTCAGACATGTTTGTATTATTCATGAGCTGTTTTAAAATCATAAATAAATTGTCATAGTGTGCCTCTCTTTTCCGCTTTTGCCTCTCGCGCTTGCTAGCGACTGACTCCTCTGACTAATTAATATTCATAAAGCAGACCCCCGCTGCTCGATAATATTCATTAGGTTGCTAATAGCCGTCTTAACGAACGGAAGAAGCAGCGGGCATGTCACCACACGCAGATGTCTTAATTGAACCCGATGTTTTGTAACCTGCGCAGAAATGTGCCAGTTCATTGTCAGTGAAATAAATCAGCTGCTTGGATACAGTCGCAGCGACGTGTGTGTTTTTCTGAGCCGTGTGCTCTGTGGGAAGCTAGGAAGCAGTTAGTGGTTTGATGGGGAAAAAAAATACCTCGATGTTATGAAATGGAAGAAAACAGAAACGTCTCATTTCTTGTCAATAGTCATTTTGAATACTTTTTATTTTTTTCCACCGATGCTAACTATAGAGCTGCGTATATCATAACAGGTCTTGTATTAAAAAGTGCACTGAAAATAGCACACCATGGGCTGCTGCGTTATATAATGGTAGGTATGTGGTTGGAGACCACATGTGTGTGTGTGTGTGTGTTGATTGGCCCGCGTGGACCGTAGCGAGCTATTAAATCAAGTCTCTTGTGTGAAGTAGATAAAGTCCGTGGTTGGTAATGGTGTGCAAAAATAGAGCTCGTGTCACCACGTAAATGAAGAAACCACAGCAGGGATAGATTTTCACATTTTCTGAGTTGCTGTAACTCCTCGTCCTACCGGACGTCCGCATTAGCAAGCAACAAGATACTCACAAGACTTAGTTTGTCTCATTCAGTTCCACAGAGAAACGGTAGAAGCCAGAATGTAAAGTGGATGTGAATCCTGTTTATATCTGTTTAAGTTGGATTTAACCCATTTTTTTAACTACAACACTGGCGCACCGATTACCAACACAATGAAAACTCGACGTATCAGGACATTTTTGTGTGAAGAAATAAAGAAATGAATGATTTTCTGGCTGTGAGTCTGATCTAAAATGAGTCAGGACTCTGTTGGCTTTCAGTGTTTTAGACGTGTGTTTTTCCCTCTGTTGGATGACCTTAATAAAATTAGATAAAATTTTAGCTGGTTATGAACAAGCACTTGGACCATCTCAGAGAGCAGAAATGGGTTTGATATTAACATTTACTTTAAACGTTTTTGTTTTCTTTGTTTTCTTATTTAACTTTTCTATGAATATATTGCCCCAATAGGCTCTCTATATGTCTCTATATATGTTTAATGAAAGGATGATATAATGTCAAATGTTAATGAGAGCACAATGGCTGGTAGGAAGTAAAGTTGTGAGAAGGGAACTGAAAAAACAACATTCAACATTTCATACCTATTTGGCGAAGTGGTGAGAAAATCTGTATCGCAAACATACACTATATTGGCAATAGTTTTGGGACACCCCTCCAAATCATTGAATTCAGGGGTTGGGCTCGGCTCCTTAGTTCCAGTGAAATTAACTCTTAATGCTTCAGCTTACCAAGACATTTTGGACAATTTCATGCTCCCAACTTTGTGGGAACAGTTTGGGGATGACCCCTTCCTGTTCCAACATGACTGCTCACCAGTGCACAAAGCAAGATCCATAAAGACATGGATGAGTGAGTTTGGTGTGGAGGAACTTGACTGGCCTGCACAGAGTCCTGACCTCAACCTGATAGAAGACATTTGGGATGAATTAGAGCGGAGACTGCGAGCCAGACCTTCTCATCCAACATCAGTGCCTGACCTCACAAATATGCTTCTATGGGAACGGTCAAAAATTCCCATAAACACACTCCTAAACCTTGTGGAAAGCCTTCCCAGAAGAGTTGAAGCTGTTATAGCTGCAAAGGGTGGAACAACTCCATATTATATTCATGTGCATGTAAAGGCAGACGTCCCAAAACTTTTGGCAATATAGTGTACATGCTGTACAAAATGAACTGTCACATGTTATTGGTTATAGTAAAACAAAAAAAAAATTAGTGCATAGTTATTTATTACTGTTTGAACAATGAAAGCTTGATACATTAAAAACTACATTATGGAAACTTCCAGCAATTTCGCTGCTCTTCATCTGCTATTACACACTTAAAGAATTCTCCATCTCATTTTTTTCCTCATCGTATTTTCCTCGAGAGCCCTTGGGGGATGAAGAGACGTCTCGTTGAATCGACCCACTTCATCCATCAGAATAATTCGCCGGTGTAGGAGCAAATTGACTTAAGAGAAAGTGTAGCATGTGAGCGCTAAACCTGTCATTTCATTAACTTAACCAGCTTGTTTCTTGTAGAAAGCCGCCGTTTTTGATCCTCCGGCTCTTAAAGTGCAGGTATTTACACGACCGAAAAAGGTGCCAAAGATGCCTTTGTGCAACAGTGATTTAAGCCACTGTGCACATTTACATAAGCCGTGCCTGTGCGCCTCTGTGCTGCCAAACTGGCGCGGATTTATGCTGAGGATGAGCAGTAACCATTTTTAACGAGCTGAAAAATGCACTAGCAGCTGAAGGTCGAGGTGTTTATAATAAGATATACAGTAGATCTCGCCGTCGTCTGACTCTTCTGTTCCTAGCCGGGAGCCATGTCTCCTTTCTGTTGCTTGTGTTGTCGTTTTCCAAAAAAACACTGAAAGGCTCATTTCAGTGCTCTAAATCTGTCTTTCCTGACTGATGCTCCCTTCACTTCTGAAGGATGATAATCACTTTTTCTCTTTTGGGTTCCTGCTTGTCTTTCCTCCACCGTTTAGTCTGCCTCTGTTTGATTCTTGTCCTTCTTTGATTGAAACATCTATAATTTTGTGTTTTACCATATTCTCATCTTTTTCCTCCCTCTCTCTCTCTCTCTCTCTCTCTCTCTAATTCTCCCTCTTTCTTGTTCTTGCTCTCCCATGCTCTGCTTCTGACTCTTCTCTCTCTCTCTCTCTCTCTCTCTCTCTCTCTCGCTCTCTCTTTTTTTCTTGGACTCTCCCTCTTTCTCATTCTTGCTCTCTCATGCTCTCCTTCTGACTCTTTTCTTTCTCTATCTGACTTCTCCCTCTCTCTCTCTCTCTCTCTCTCTCTCTCTGCAGCGTGTCCAAGCAGCATGCAGTCATCCCCAGCCAGGTCTTTGAGCTGGAGGACGGTACGAGCAGCTACAAAGACTTTGCCATGACTCGCAACAACCGCTTCACCAGCGCTGGGCAGGCGTCCAAAAACATCATCCAGCCTCCTTCATGTGTGCTGCACTTCTACAATGTCCCTCCCTCCATCTCTGAGGACGACCTGCAGAGGGTTAGTGTGTTTGGACAAGAGGACAGAACATAGGCAGCGATGTTATTAAAGAGAGCCGAGCCGAGCCGAGTCGAGCAGAGCCGCCATCAGTGCAGTTGTTAGCCGTGAACGTCCACCCACACTGAGTCCCTGTCACCTGCTGCTGTCAGAACTCGCCTTCTGTTAAGCTCTGATAACATTTTGCACCGTGATAACCATGATAAATAAATCCCCTTCCATAAATATAGAAGATTTTAGTGTGTTTAAATAATGAATAGTGGTGCGATGAAGCTGGCGTGCCTCTTACCAATCTGAAATTTATTTTCAATTCAATTTCATTTATTTGCATAGCGCTTTCAACAATGGAGGTTTGTTTCAAAGCAGCTTTACAGAAATATAGAAACATAGAATATAAAGTTTTAACTTTTTATCTCTAATGAGCAAGCCTGATGCAATGGTGACGAGGAAAAACTCCCTGATATGATGATGAGAAAGAAATCTTAAGAGGGACAGAAGGCTCAGAAGAGGACCCTCATCCTCATTTGGTTGACAATGGACAGTAAATAATGTAAATGTAAATAATAACAGTTTATAGTCGCATGGAATTGTGCAACCAAAAGCAACTAATAGGTTAGCGTAGTTTCTGAGTTCATTATATACTAAAGACTACTTCATTCCTGCTGAAGTCTTTAAACAACAAGGATATCAGTCCTGTGTGTTGATTAATGCCAGTTTACATTGTCATGTTGCTAGAAATTGAGTCATGAGTGTCGTGAGCCAGTGTCGGAACTCATGGACATCACATCTAGAAAGGATTTCCTGTTGCCAGCACTTTTTTTGTTGACATATTAATAAGTGACACGTCATGCTTTAAAGGACGTGGAGATGGCTTCGGTCTGCTGTTGCCCTGGTCAGTTTTGAGCTCGGGTTTCCGTCATTGAACATTTTTATGGCTTCAGCAGGAAGGAATTTGTGTTAAAATTAGAATGAATTCAGAAATCACGCTGATGCTCAAAAGCTTCTGGTTACACAGTTGCACTTGTTTATACAGTGTACATTTATAGAAGGGAAAACTCTCCGGTGTCACCCAGATGAGGTGGGGTTTCCTTTGGAGTCTGGTTTTTCTCTCAAGGTTTCTTCCGCTTATCGTCTCAGGTGGCTTTTCCTCTCCGTCATCACCTCTGGTTTGCTCATTAGCGGTAAATAGAAATCCTTTTATAGTTACGTTTAATGCTATGGGACATCAAATCATTCCATCAACAGTGTAACTTTATTTCTCTGGTTTGAAGGGAATAAAACACAAACTACAGTTGCTGAAAAACCAGAACATGCTAAATCCTGTTCTGAAGACTTTCCCATGTTCCTAAGTTACCGAGCAGTGACACTGGAGACTCCTTCTCTGTAAAAGTTAAATAAACAAACAGAAAAAGCCATTCTATTTAACCATTTTTTAATGCCCATTATACAAATACTATTGATGTTACTATGGAAACTGTGACATTTTTCCAATTGGATGTGCTTTAATATAAAATTATGAATAATCCAGTCATAGCTGCTGTCGTAGAAAATGAATCATGTATCAGTGAACTTACTAAAAGACTTTTGCTCAAGCTCAGAATCATTTTATTGGCCGAGCTCGCACGCGCAAACGACTTCAACAGAAGGAAATGTACTCAATTTGTAGCAGTCTGTCATCATAAAAAATGTTGAAGCTTTGTTCGTAGTAACAGTCCTACATTCAGTGTCTTCTTGATCTTTTCCAGTTATGCACAGAACAGGACGTGCCGGGCTTCATCAAGTATAAAGTGTTTGATGCCAAACGTAAGTCCTTTTGTTTTGCTTGTTTATGTCTGTTTTCCGTGTTTGTAATGTCTGAGCGTCTGTTTTTACTCGGTGCAAAGCCTTAAGTCCTAAAAATACAGATTTCTACTCCGTGGATGAGCCAAGTGTCCTTTTTAAATCCTATCATCCAGCTTAAAGATAAATACGGTGTAAAAAAATATAGCTGCTCTCTGTTACTCGAGAGCAAAAAAAAGGAAGCTAAGAAACACTGCCATGCTGATATATTGCCAGACTCGCTTTCTATTTGATTAGGAAGCAAGATAATATTAATAGTAGTGTTAAATAAATAGTGTACATATTGCATAGTCATGTCATATCAGCATGCCTAGTATAAACATCATGGTCTGAAGGAAAAGAAATCTGGAATGTCATCCATCATCTGGTAATTAATGATAAAACAGATATACGGAGAGTTTATTGTAAGCACCCTGCTGGAGAATATTGCTGTTCCTCATATAAGGTGATTAGATGTAAGCGGAAATAACTCCATGTATGATCCTGATGGTTGGAGTCTCACCACTTGGAAACCTCTTGCTGTTGCTGATGATGGTCCACATGGACAGAATAAAGAGACTGAGATTATTGTGGACGGTATTACTCAGAAACCGTGAAGACGGCTTAGGACTGCACTTGACATGAACAGTTTCGCTGGAATACCTTTAGGATTTCAATTGCTATTGCGATTCATCTTCATGCCCTACTTCTGATGGAGTCTCATCATTCGGACGCTCGATGGTGCTGAAGATGGCCAGCATGGACAGCTTAGTGATACATAAGGTTACTGTGGGGAATACCACTCAGAAACCGTGAAGCAGGTTTTGGACTGTAGTTGATATGAACAGGTTTGCTATGATAGCTTTAGGCTTTTGCACTCAATGAGCACTTCAACAAGACAGGCTTCATGTTAAACCTAGGAGGAATTTCCTGGTTATACAATTGCTCTGACCATATAGTACATGGTTCTAGAAGGGCAATGATTTATAATTGCACTCTCCGGTGTCACCCAGATGAGGATGGGTTTCCTTTAGAGTCTGGATCCTCTCAAGGTTCCTTCCTCATATCATCTCAGGGAGTTTTTCCTCACCATCGTCACAAGTTGAGACGCTTTTACAGCTAGTATACAGCTAGTGAAGTTCCTCCAGGATCATGGTGCTACATAAAACCCAGAACTACAAGAGACAACACAGAACTAAGTACACTACACATACTATATAAAGTACAGTCAGGACAGGGTAGGTGACAAGGAACAGTGTAGCGCAGGGCATGAGGATGAGCTTCCCTTTGGAGTCTGGTTCCTCTCAGGGTTTCTTCCTCATATAGTCTCAGGGAGTTTTTCTCGCCACCATCACCTGTGGCTTTTTCATTAGGGATAAATATAAATTTTTACTTTTATTTAGAATTTTTATATTTCTATAAACTTATGGCCTCCTGTTGGTCCAGTGGCTGGATCCTGCGCTCTCATTGCCGTGGCTCGGGTTCGATTCCCGGGCAGGAAGCTCACCCAGTCATTGAAGAGTTAACTCTCAGTGCTGGTCCCAAGCCCGGATAAAATGGGAGGGTTGCGTCAGGAAGAGCATCCGGAGTAAAACCTGTGCCAAATCGAAACATGCGGACCAAATGATCCGCTGTGGCGACCCTGACCAGGGAGCAGACGAAACAACAACAACGTATTTCTAAAAACCTGCTTTGTGATAATTGTTAAAAGGGATTACAAATAAAATTGAATTGAATTAAATGGTAAAATGCTGTGGAGGTTAAAATAAAACAGTTGGCTTGCTCGTTAGGGACAAATTTATGTCCTGAATTTCTTTAAATCCACTTTGTGACAATGTCCTTTTGTTAAACAAGCGGAACTGAATTGAATATGATAGTTGATGTGATCTGTATATCTTGTGTGTTTACAGCGAGTTCCAAAACCATCTCCGGCCTCCTGGAATTTGACAGCAAAACCCACGCAGTGGAAGTATTGACAGTACTGAATCATTACCAGATCAGAATACCCAGTGAGTATACCTACCTCCTTCATTTCCTCTCGTCTTTTACCTTTGAACAAAATGTACCACTTTATTCCGAGCTCATGTGAGTGGGTATTGTGAATGCTAGTGTTATCCTTTTGTACTTTTTTATTCTTTTAAGTGTTAGCAGCTAAACTTTTAGCCTACAGAATCATTTCTATATATCATCCTAATACTTTTGTTGAAAATACATTTTAATTTTGTTTAATTGAACTTCTTTAATGAGAATTTTTAAAAATCACATGGATTCCTAATTTGAACATGATTAGCTAATTTTCTGAGGTAAAATGTTCCACAATCCATAATAAAAGGTAACCACAGTGTGCTAACTAACAAATCACATTTTATCCAGTAAATAACACAATTATCGAGTAAATTCAGGTAGCTCTTATAGAACCAGCTAAAACAGCTGTGAAGCTTATATTTAATGCTAACCTATGTAAGTTAGCCATGCTAAAGATAAAGGATTGCTAACAGAAAGTTAGATAAATATCGCTAAATCTGAGCTTAATTTATCTTCATATTACTGTTGTTTGCTTGTTGTTTACATTAACCTTGAATTGAACTTCATCATCATTATAAATACATATTTAGCAGCACCGAAGCTTTCGTTCATGTGCTACAAATAGAGCTATCTGTTTTTTCAATAACTTTCTTTTTCATGTTTTATTTGTAATCCAAGCCAAACTCTACTGACAGTGTGATTTTTAGAACAGGAGTGTTAAAACGAGCTAAAAGTCGGTGGTGTAGAGAACCGGAAAGCACCAGACGTTTGGATTAAACAATTTACTAGAGTCGGTAATTTGGATTTGATAGTCGTACTTAACCATGCACGGGCACACACACACACACACACACACACACACCTCTTAACAGTTTTTTTGTGTGATGTGCATCGTCCTGTGCAATTAATCTTGCTCTGGTGAATGTAACATGGCTCTGTGTAATCGAGTCACAGCAGGCGTTTTCCTTTTGAGCCGAGGACAGAGCAAACACATGTCTGTCTGCGCTTTTGTACACCGACAATTTATATCAATCTTCCAAAACCGCTTATTTGTTTGTGGCCAATTATCATTTTGTAAAATAAGGAACATCTCATGTTAAAGGCCTGAGAGTGGAAAAGACATCCTTAGTATTCTTGTGTGCTTTTTTCACATCTTGTGGATTATAATGGATTATTTACTTGTTTAATTCAACTTCTTAGGATGCTTCACATTTATCACGTCATATTTTGCCTAAACCAACTGATGCGAATATATTTATTCTAGGAGAAAATTTATAATATAATAAAGCATCAAAGTTTATATCTATTTACCGTTTTTAAATAATACCCTAATAATATATATATATATATATACATTTACATTTTATATATTATATATATTATTTGGGTATTAAACGGTAAATAGGTATAAAGTTTGATGCTTTCTGTATGATGTTTATTTAAAATTTATTGAAGGAGTCTCTAGCGCCAGTGCTAAGCTTATCTCATGGACTTTCCGCAATATTAAATGTACACTTAAGTATGGTCAAAAGTATGTGAACACCTGACTATCATATCTCCTGGTGTAGAGGTGGCTCAAGTGGTCTGAGTTGTTGATTGGAGGATCGGGGTTCAAGCCGCAGCACCATCAAGCTGCCACTGTTGGGCAATTGAGCAAGACCTTTAACCCTCTCTGCTCCAGGGGCACTGTATCATAGCTGCTCTGCGCTCTGGAAAGGAATTCCACTGTGTTGTATTACATGTGTGGCGATAAAGAAGGCATCTTCTTTCTTAAGGTTTTTTTTTTTTTTTTTAAATCCCAGTCCAGATATCAAATCAGATTCAGATTTTAAAAATGTAGTCCCTCTTTGCTGTAGGGATGTGTTAGCTTTGTGGTTAAGGTGTTGGACTATTGATCGGAAGGTTGTGAGTTTGAATCCCTGGTCCAGCTGCCGTTGCTGGGCTTCTGAGGAAGACCCTTAATTGCTCAGTTGTCTAAAATGAGATGAATTGTAAGTCGCTCTGGATAAGGGTAATGTAAATGTGATAATAAGCTCCACTCTTCTGGAAAGGCTTTTCACTTGATGTTGGAGTATGGCTGTGGGGATTTGTGTTCATTCAGCTACAAGAGCATGAGTGAGATCAGACTGGGATGTTGAGGAGACTCCAGTTCCAGTTCATCCCAAAGTGTTGAGTTAGAGTTCTCAGTGCAGGATGCTGCATTTCTTCCACTCCAACCTTAGCCTCCACACTGTGTCATGCTGGAACGGTTTGAGCTTGTTCCAGTGAAGAGAAATCTTAAAGCAGCATTGTACAAAGACATTCGGTACAATTGTGTGCTTCCAACTATGTGGCTGAAATCTGAAGAAGAGCTACATGGGTGTGATGGTCAGGTGTCCACATACTTTTGGCCATATAGCATAGCAATAGTCTAATAAAACGTATAATGTGTTGTTCTTTAAAAATAATTTTAATAACTTAAAATTATTATCATTCTCAAATGTGATGTAAAAGGGAAAAAAAACACAATCATCATTTTTCTCGTTCTTTAAATTAGGAAAAGATCATTTCTCCAAATGAGTCATAATATCGTAAAATGTTTTTCTTTAATATCTCAGTAAAAATTATGTCCTTCTTGTGAGATAATCATAATCTTTGATAAGACTGGTAAGAAAAATGTCCAAGAAATCTAAAAAGAGCAGTCCAGATTAGTGCAAGTGGGCGGAGCTAGCAGGGGCTTGCTATCCTGATTGCATTTTTCATTCACGTTCATATAAATCATTCAACGTGACATTTTTCATAGAAATTTCCCTCTCATCACATCCTATTAGCCAGAGCTGTAAATTTAATCCGAAAGTGTGATTAGGTTTCTCTTCACCTCCACAGATGGATCCAACCCTTACACCCTGAAGCTGTGCTTCTCCACCTCCTCCCACCTCTGAACCGGAGCCGAAGACGCACTCTTCACACCATCGCGCTGTTTACACTGGATGGAGACGACGGGAAGAGAAAGCTACAAGAGCGTGAGAGACGGAGAGCGAAGTGAGAGGGATGACAAACACAGTCGTGTCCCTTAGCATGAGGACTTCAAGCGCAAAACACTCAAGAATCGTTTCCTCTTTTTTTTTTAAAGACTTTAAAATTTTCTCATCACAATCTGGTATAACCAGAAACTGACCGACTTTATGCTAATGATGTCATTTCACTGAAACTGAATTTCCCATGGGCAAAAAAAACAAAACAAAACAAAAAAAAAGAAAGGGAACATGGATGACTTTTTAATTGGTGTGTTTTCGTCTTTATCTCTTCTTCGAAATGGTTTAAACAAACTGTGTGCTGCAAAGAACACACAAGGTACGAAGACGTTAACGTGCAAATTGCTGTTATGCTGACGATACTGATGTGGAGAATAGATGTAAAAGAGTGTAACGAGAAGTGTGTGTGTGTGTTGATAGAGAAAGAGACATAGAGGTATCTGGCAAACAAGGAATCTGTTTATAGGCTGTAATTTAGATTCTTCTGTAATATTGTTGTGTATAGATGCCAAGGCATGAAGAATTTTGAGAATTACTGGCACACAAGGTGGCCTTACAAGCCTTTAGGTTGAGGTTTAAGCAAAAATGTTTAGCTGTGTTACTAGTTTTGCTAGTCGGGATCATGCGCTGAAGGCTTTATTAGATTTAGGCCCCTGAGAGTCTGTGCTTTAACGAGTGATTAGAATAATATTCCTGAAATGATGGCAGTGGTTTGTTTGGCACGCTGCTGCTCCACAGCTAGACTCGAGAATCTGAAAACCAGCTCAAAAATACGTGGGAATTTGCAAATTTACCCATCAAAACGAGGCGCCTCTTCTAAATAAATTCTTTTGAAAATGGCACATCACAGTACAAAAATTGTAAAAATCTGAAGATTTGAATCTAGCTTTGGATCACAGTCTGTCAGACCCAATACAGAGATCACGTGTGCAGTATTCTCAGTTTATTCTCACTCGTCCATGTGTATAATTGGCACTTCACACCATCTGCGGTTCACTGTGAGCATGTCCAGCCATTAAACACATTTGCCAGTTGACTTGTGTGTCATGTATTACGCTTTATATTCCACACAGCTCTTGTGTTCCCAGCTCTGATTGGTCAGAGAAAAACAATTAAACGAAACACAGTGGCTCTGCAAGGCTGCGAGGTAAATCCCAGGTTCATATCAATGCACTCACTGTAGTGTGTTATTGTTAACGTAGTAATATATACTCATGTTTCTTTCTCTACAGTCCATTTTAAAACAAAACGCCATTTTATAAACGTTTGATAAGATTAAAATGAGGCCATATGGAAATGTCAGAATTTTGACTTCATAACTCATCATTTAATATTTTAAAAATTAAGACTTAATATATTATTTCTTCAAAATACTATGCGATTATTTTACCTTAAGATATTGTTATTTTTTATAACCTTTTTTCAATAATTTACTTGCCATAACAAAATAGCTTTTGAAGTTATTAGATATTAAGTCAAAATTTAAAATAAACTGCATATTAAGTCAAAATATACTAACACCAATCAGGCATAATATTATGAACACTGACAGGTGAAGTGAATAACACTGATGATCTCCTCATCATGGCACCTGTTAGTGGGTGGGATATATTACGCAGCAAGTGAATATTTAGTCCACAAAGTTGATGTTAGAAGCAGGAAAAATGGACAAGTGTAAGGATTTGAGCGAGTTTGATGAAGGGCCAAATTGTGATGGCTAGACCACTGGATCAGAGCATCTCCAAAACTGCAGCTCTTGTGGGGTGTTCCCCGTCGTCAGTATCTATCAAAAGTGGTCCAAGGAAGGAACAGTGGTGAACCGGTGACAGGGTCATGGGTGGTCAAGGCTCACTGATGGACGTGGGGAGCGAAGGCTGGCCCGTGTGATCCGATCCAACAGACGAGCTACTGTTGCTCAAATCGCTGAAGAACTTAATGCTGGTTCTGATAGAAAGGTGTCAGAATACACAGTGCATGCTTTAGAAAAAATGAATTCTCTAAAACTAAGTATGTGGTTAAAATTAGTATTTGATTATGCTAATATTCTATCCAGATTATTTTCAAACTAGTTTTAAAACTCCAGTTTATAGATAAGAATTAATCGATTTTACGAATGATATATTTTTAATAAGTCTTTGTTGCCTGTATGTTAAATAACATGAATGTGAATTTTATATTAGAGTCTATAATAGAACTAAAATCATTCTCTGGCTATAATTCTGTCTTGTGTGACTTGGATGTATTACATAGAGTATGCACTCTCCTCACATCATTATTTTAACAAAAGAGAGAGAGAGAGAGAGAGAGAGAGAGAGAGAGAGAGAGAGAGAGAGAGAGAGAGAGAGAGAGAGAGAGAGAGAGAGAGAGAGAGAGAGCACAGTGTGGAGCGATCACAGCGGTCAGCTCAGGAAATTAAGCTCTCTGCAGGTCCATCTGGTTCAGCGAAGCCCAGCAGCAGCAGGAGACCGCCTTCATTGTTTCGTCTTTTCCTTCACACCTCCTCTCAGGCTTTCTGGCTCTATCTCAATCTCGAAACCCTTTCTCTCACTTCTTTATCACTAGTTATCTGCTTTTTCTGCTTTTTAAATACCACCATAAATTAATATTATGAGGAATGGAAAACTCTGGGGTACTCCCATCAAGATTTCTATAAAAGTTTACATACAAGTGTATATTTTAAAAAGAACTCATTTTCAGAGGGGAAAAAAGGCAGATTTATTTCCTTGTTTATTCTGTAGCAAATTTTTTAGCAGGTCTGAAGTTTGTTAACACTTTGGTAGAATTTGCCAAGGAGGCTTTACATAGTGACATCCTTTTCTCTCTGATGTGAAAGCATGAGACGAGCGGTGATTAAAGCTGCGCTGTATTTATCCTGTCATGGTTGTTGACAGCTCAAATATGCAAATAAGAAGACAGGGTTTAGGAATGTACTGTGCGAAACGTCAGATTATGAAGAGCCAGGATTAACTGTTAAGTATTTTGAGAGCAGTGTGAAATGTCAGACAAGATATCCCAGGATCCAGTGTTCATTTCATATCAAATTTTTTTTGTGAATAATCTTTCTTAGAATTTTGTGCCACTACCTTTTCATTTCTTTAATCAAACTCGAGTCAAACCCCTTCCTGTAGCCTTCTAGAAGATTCCCACAATTTTTCCTGACAGAACTGGTGTAAGTCAGTCAGGTTTGAGGGCCTCCTTGTTAGTACAGTTCAGTCCATTCAGATTTTCTGTAGGCTTCAGATCAGGGTTTTGTAATGCCCACACCAATACTTTCACTGTAGAGCTTTTCAGTCTGCATTTAACCCAGGTACATTTCACACTTGTTATTTAGAAGCAGGTTTCTACCTGTGGTTATGAAACCCTCCTCTGAATCAGGTTTAGAACTACTTTTGCAGTGTTAACCCCACGCTGTGGTGCCAAACATATACACTGCTGTGACACAATGTTAAGATGCTTAGCAACAGAAACCTGTGTGAAAAACCCTGTTGTGTTACATGACTACTTTTGTCTTGCTTAAAACAGCCAAGGGGGATTTTTTTCTCACTGATGAGAAAGCACGAGATGAGCTGTTATTTAAAGCTGTCGCACGTAGTATTTATCCAATCAGGGTTGTTGACGGTGTAAAGCAGATTATAAAAGTCAGATTATGATGAGCCAGGATTAACCGTTAATCCCAGGTAAAGTATTTTGAGAGCGGTATGAAAAGTGAAACAAAACAACCCAGGATTCTGTTTACCCAGAGTTCATACTATTCCCAGGGAGAACTGTTTAGCTTTAGAGGTCTCATAGGATCCAGTCCTCCTTCCTCATAATGCCTGATGATCTACTTCCTGAAGTGCACCAGTCCCTTTTTCAGGAAAACACACTCATATCACGATGCTGCCACCCCCATGCTTCACAATAGTGTGGGATGATGTTTCTCAGATTAAAAGCATCACCATTTTTCCTACATACATACATAAATACATACATAGCACTGATCATTATAACCAAAAACAGTTCAATTGCTGTTTCTTCTAAACCAGAGAACACTCCTCCACAAGGCTGGTGATCAGTTACAAACTTCAGCGTGATGTTTTCATAAGTTTTGGAGTAGGAGTGTTATACCTTTTACTGACTTTAAGGTGATGTAGGACTCTCTTTGGAGAAGAAGAAGCCTTTATTTTTGTCACATATACATTACAGTGAAATTCTTTCTTCAGAGGATACACAGTGAAATTCTTTCTTCGCATAACCCCAACTCCATCACCAGTTCCTTTGCTGTTGTCCTGCGGTTCAGTCGGACCTTTCGGACCACATTTTATTCATCCCTGCAGGTTAATTTGTATCTTTTTTCTTATACCTGTGTGCACCAAATATTTCTTATATATTTGCTTCTTGATTATGATCATTTGGAAGTTGGGGTCAGAGCACAGGGTCAGTGCCCCTGGAGCAGAGTCAAGAGTTAAGAGCCATGTTCAGGGGCCCAACAGTGGCAGCTTGATGGTGTTGGGGCTTGAATCCTGAGCTACCAATGCCCCTTAATGATGGATGTAAATATTGTGGTACCTGATGCCTCCAACTCCATCACCAGTTCCTTTGTTGCTGTCTTGTGGTTCACTTGGACCTTTTGTATCACAGTTTGTTCATCTGCGGGAGTTCATTTGTATCTTTTTCCTTATATCATTTTTTATATTTGCATATAGATGCTTCAGTTGTAGGGAAATTGCTAGACAATTTTTTGTTATGTTGTCTGAATTGCTTGGATTT
Organism: Hemibagrus wyckioides; assembly: GCF_019097595.1. Classification (NCBI taxonomy): domain Eukaryota; kingdom Metazoa; phylum Chordata; class Actinopteri; order Siluriformes; family Bagridae; genus Hemibagrus; species Hemibagrus wyckioides. The sequence continues at coordinate 4,960,083 of NC_080719.1, forward strand.
ATTCATGGTACTATAATCAAGGGTGGAAAGACACTATGAATAAAAAGCAGGCTCTTTTACAGATACAGATCCACTCCCAGTTAACCCCTAAATTATGAAAATCGGCCAATCAGGAGCTTCTATAAGTCATTACATCAATTTCCAGACTGTTTAAAGATGCAGTCAGCTAGGTGTATGTGTAATGTCAAGCCACTGGAATTGTAATAGAGTGAATTGATATTGATTGACCTCTGTTGTGAATAAAGTGCATTCCATAATTGACTTACTAAAAGAAATATTTGGAGTTGTGAAAAACTGAGATCTTTAGCTCCAGTGTTCTGAGGAAGCAGAAATAAATGTTTTAGCAGGACATTTTTGCAATCTTTCAATTTTTTATTTGTGAAGGTTTACTTCCTCTATCAGAACAAATCATTTAGTGGGTCTTATGCTCTTTGCCAGGGCTTAAACATGGGGTATGTTCCTGTTCTCTTACATTATGTATCTCTGAAGTCTGGTGTTGTGACTGGGACGATTAAGGTTGGATTTTGGCAGGTTTTACCAGTTACTGGTGTAGATTTTATTCTAGGTAATGACCTTGCACCAGTAGTGGAAGTATTTGAAGTCTGCGCTGATGATCCAATCTGATGATCTGGCAGAGTAGCTTCCAGAGGTTTTTTCTTCATGTTTTGTAACACGGTCCCAAGCAAAATATTCTGATGATGTTTTGGATCTTTCTGACTCATTTGTAGCACAAGACACCTCTGTGGAATTGGTTAAAGCAGATATCAAAACCCATTTCCATTAAAGGAATATATGAATTCAGGATATAAAACATACATTTTAAATTTACACCTTTGAGCAAGAACGAGGTGATAGTGGTGAGGAAAAGCTCCGTGAGATGATATGGGAAAGAAACCTTGTGGGGAACCAGACTCAAAAGGAATTCCATCCTCATCTGCTTGACACCAGAACATAATTATAAATGAGTTCCCTTCTATAACTGTGTGACTATATGGTCAAATGCAAAAGTGTAACCTGGAGATTCATTCTAGTTATACCATGAAGTCTGACATGTGCTGTTCACTGACATTTGCAGTCCAAGTCCATCCCCTTGGTCTCTAAGTGGTATGATTCACAGCAATCCCATGTATCTCTCCATGTGGAACCATGCTCAGCAGTAGTGAGTGGTTTCCAAGTGATGAGACAAATAGAAGTAGGGCATTATGATGGATCAGGCAGGTCCTGAAAGCAGAAAGGGTCAGGATCACTGGTATCTGAGAAAGAGAGAGAGAGAGAGAGAGAGGTATGTTTATAGTTAAGACTTGCTGTGGCAGCAGAACTAAAAGAGAGATCACATTACATTAATTTGTTGTATTAGCATCACATAGGTGTGTACTTAACAGGAAAATATTCTAACTCCATATTATTAACATTACATAATGTTTCATTAATAAAGGTCAAAAGAGTTTATCATTTATTCAGAAGGATTAGCAACAATAACACATGTAGAGAGCACCACTAATGAAGCAATAAAACAGCATATGGTACCATTACCCTTAACACTCGAATTATCCGACATTTTCAATCAGTATAAACAAATGAATTATTTTATTGCCGTGAGCCTGATATAAAATAAATCAGGACTCTGTCGGCTTTCATGAGTGTTTTTCCCTCTGTTGGATAACCTTACACAGAATTTTAGTGGTTGAAGGTAACAACTTCAAATTTTAGATGCTTATGAACAAGCACTTGGAGCATCACAGAGAGCAGTTTTTGTTTTTTTTCTGGAATTTTTCTATGAATATATTGCCTGTAGTAGGCTAGGAAAAAACAGAAATATTTATGAAACACTAGAAAAGTCCTGAGTGTCTACTTTCATGAGTCTCATATTAACCACCGCTATGGAGTGTGACATGACATTTTATCTAGATTTTTTTTTAAAAATCTAGATTTCTGGCATTTGGCAGATGCCCTTATATAGAGCAGCTTACATTTTATACAGCTGAGCTATTGAGGGTTAAGGGCCTTGCTCAGGGGCCCAGCAGTGGCAGCTTGGTGGACCTGGGATTTAAAGTCACAGCCTTCCAATCAGCAGTCCAACACCTTCACCACTAAGCTACTACATCCCCTGACATTATAAAGGCATTCAATGCTAAACATGGACAAAACAGGCAGAAAATTGCTATTCAAGTTTATACAATGACATACAGAGGTCTAAAGAATATATTCTTCAGTAAAACATTTAATCTGACTAAAGGTTTAACTCATTAAAGTTCTCGATTGTTATACACCGATCAGGCATAACATTCTGAGCAGTGTCAGGTGAAGTGAATAACACTGATGATCTCCTCATCATGGCACCTGTTAGTGGGTGGGATATATCAGGCAGCAAGTGAACATTTTGTCCTCAGAGTTGATGTGTTAGAAGCAGGAAAAATGGAGAAGCGTAAGGATTTGAGCGAGTTTGATGAAGGGCCAAATTGTGATGACTGGATCAGAGCATCTCCAACTGCAGCTCTTGTGGGGTGTTCCCGGTCTGCAGTGGTCAGTATCTATCAGAAGTGGTCCAAGGAAGGAACAGTGGTGAACTGGCAACAGGGTCGCCAAGTTCACTGATGCACATGGGAGTGAAGGCTGGTCCATGTGATCCTATCCAACAGACGAGCTCAAATTGCTGAAGAAGTTAATGCTGGCTGTGATAGAAACATGCCAAAATACACCGTGCATGACGGGTCAGGGCTGTTTTGGCAGCAAAAGGGGGACCAACACAATATTAGGCAGGTGGTCATAATGTTATGCCTGGTCGGGGTATGGTTTAAATCCTGAGGTCAATCCCCCACCCATGTTTTAAATGTTTAGTTTTCTCTGTGTCCGCATGGCTCTACTGCAGGTTCTCAGTTTTCCTCTGAGCTCCAAAAACATGTAAGTGAATTCAGTCACTCTAAATGGTGTGAATGGATGTGTGAAAGTGTGTTTGCCCAATGGAAATCCCATATTACTGGAATCGACTACGGGACCAGGATGAAGCTGTAAGTGATGATGCAGTGAAACTAACAGGAATGCTGAGCGAGGCAAAGTCTGAGCCCATGGATGCGAAGAGGTTCATTTGTGATAACGACAAAATAACACAAGTCCTTGGTGTTTAACCTGTAATTGTACAGTATGTCTCTACTCTTGCTCTCTACCCATCTTGCTTTTCCTTATTAATAGCAGTAGGTTTGGATGACTGAATATATAAACAGACTCAGATTCAGCCAGGGCTGTTAATGCTGGTTCATCTTTCACTTTGTCCCCCTGCTGAGGCAGGACTAATTATAGAAGGGCTGGTGAGTCAATTAATTTACTTCTCTCCTCCTGTATCTTCCCTTCAGCTACTGATACTCCCTTATCACCTGCTTCTTGTTACACATGTGCCTCATTAGAACCAGGAGGATGTAAAAGTCTGTGTTAACAACAAAGAACTCATTTTAAATGACTTGGTTGGCATGAATAGATAGATAGATAGATAGATAGATAGATAGATAGATAGATAGATAGATAGATAGATAGATAGATAGATAGATAGATAGATAGATAGATAGATAGATAGATAGATAGCTTTTAGCTTTTTTCTTGACTTTTATTAGTGAAGTAATATCAGCACAACATAAATGTGCTAGTAAAGTAAATGTGCTGGTAGGTTCTCCCTCTGTTTTAAGGAAAATATACCTAAAAATAGTTTTTTGGGTATCCAGTATAATCTTTTTTGAAAATTCCTTAATAATATGATTGTTTATTCTCATGGATCTGGGTGCAACAGCACCACCAGTGGTCATAAATAAAATTACACAAAATGCTAGGAGGCAGAGACTGATTTCTTTCTAGCGCAGATTGTAGATTCATGCAGTCTGTCACTGAGAGTTGTGTCTAATTATTAAACTTGGTGAGTTATTCTTGGTTTTCATGTCCAGCTGGGTTAATTTATTTCAGCCCATTTTGCTGACACATCCGTAACAAATCATCAGCGGTGATTTGGAATTACAGTCGTAGGTTTAAAAATGAACCAGTTGGATTATTTTCTGAAACTGGAAATAAATAGAAGATTTATAAAGAAAAAAGAAACTTTTAACATATTATTAGCTTGGGCTGTAAAAATCTACAACCTGGGTTTGGAAGCTTAGGATCAAATAAAAAAAAAATTGAAAGAGGGGGCGGGGGCTTAAAGAAGAGAGTGAGATAGAGTGAGAGAGAGATGGAGTGGGAGATAGATTGAGAGAGAGAGAGAGAGAGAGAGAGAGAGAGAGAGAAGAGAAATAATGAGAGAGGAAGGCTTAAAGAAAGAGATTGTGATAGAGTGAGAGAAATAGAGTGAGAGTTTGAGAATGAGATAGATAGATAGATAGATAGATAGATAGATAGATAGATAGATAGATAGATAGATAGATAGATAGATAGATAGATAGATAGATAGATAGATAGATAGATAGAAACCGTGAGAGTTTGAGTGATTGATAGAAAGAGAGAAATAGTGACAGAAGGAGGCTTAAAGAAAGAGTGATGATGATGATGATGATGATAGAGAGATATAGTGAGAGAGATGAAGTTAGAGAGTGAGAGTGAAAGAGAGAATGCAAAAGAAAGGAAGAGACAGAAAGAAAGAGACAGCCTTTAAGTATTAAATCAGATCACTGGAATGAATACAGATGAGAAGAAAGCTTGTTGCTTGTTGCTCCACGCCTCCGACGCCAGCATGGAGTGATGATGTTAGCAGCAGGGGAGTCCAGAGCTCAAGATGCAACAGGTAACATTACTGTTAGCAGATTCTTTCACCGCTCACTACCCCATGGTTCTTACTCGTCAAAAGCAATAACCGAAGCTACCAGTTACTTTATCTGCAAAGAAATCTGCCCCTATAACGTTACAGAAAATGCTGGATTCAGACACATGATAGACACCTTGG